>NW_013531188.1:4443351-4650018 GCF_000836235.2 Papilio xuthus | reverse complement strand
TAAGTAGGGTGCAAGGAATTTAAAATGTTTTGTGGCAAATGTACTTTTAACAGTAGGTAAATTAAATCTATGAATTCTCTTACTATTTGTAGTTGTATTACTATCTTTATTTTTATGAAGGGCCTTGAAGCATTCAAATATGAAAGTTTTACGAATACTCAAAATATTATGTTTGTTATAAAGTTCGTCGGTGGGATGTTTGAAAGGCAACCTAAACATCACTTTTAAAAGAGCACGTTGGGCACCTTCTGCTTCTAAGATACAAGTTTTGGAAGCTCCACCCCAAGAACATATGCAGTAGTTAATTAAACACTCGCAGAGAGCTTTGTATGTTTTAGTTAGTAGGACATAATCAGCAACCGCTCGTAGTTTTCTAAATATGAAAATAAGTTTTCTGATCCGCTTAGCCACTGTATTTACATGGTGTTTCCAGTTGAGATTTTCATCAAGCATGACACCAAGATACTTGAATGTATTCGTGCGTTCAATTATTGAGCAATAATGTAAACAATGTCTAAAGAAAAAATTACTACGCCTACCTTCATTATCCGAAGAATCAGATATGATGCGAATACGGCGACGTCGTCCGATTTCGCGTTCTTTTAATTTTCTAATCTTACGTTCGTAATGTGATATTTGATCTTCAGCACTACGTTTCGGCATTGTTCTTTTCTTTTCCTCTTTCTTAAGTTGACGCGTTTTGTTGTCACCGTGCCCGAAAAGGGAATGAACTCAGAATGGTCTCGCACTCTGTCTTCGACTCGCCGGAAGTGGGGGTAAGTCGCGTGAAATTCAAATTCAACTTAGTAAATCGAGTGTCTTTTAAGCGTGCAAAGTCACCTGTAGGTTGAGGGGACTACCTGGTTAATACTTATATCGAAAAATGAAGCGATGAAATATTATTATGAATTTAGTTGAAATGGTTGAATTTCGTTAAAACTTGTTATATCAAGTAAAATTAATTACTTCAAATCATAACCAAAATAATCCTGGCCGTAATTAAAAATAAATTAAAATCTGCCACAATTCGAAAATGGATCTTCTGTTCCAAATTTAAAATGTCCGATGCGTATCCCCTCGTGTGTATGATGTATAGTACCCGCGGGTGTGATCAGCCTCATGTCTTAATACCAAGTAATTAAACTACTAGTTTATTTATTTTAAACCTTATTGCTTACGGGATAAGGATCAACATATGTGTATCTATTAACTATGTTCCTATGAACCATGACGAATATAGGCTGTCAAAAGAAACTCGTGTGGGTACACGCTTAGTTACTATAAATTATAGTTATAAAATCGCCTAATCTATATTTTTGCTTATTTGTTTAAAGAATAAAATAAGTTGCAACCATGCAATTCTTGCAAAGATGCTATTTGACAAAAAAAAAAAACTTTTTATAGCCACACTCAGATTCGTGATAATTAAGGGAAGTCTTTTTGTAGATTTAGTCATAAAATTTATCAAATTGGCACACTATTTCAAAACCATAACATAATAAGTAGGTACTAATAACATAACCTAAAAATTTTGCGTCGTAGTTATAATTGTGTTGAGTGTCGGCAATTTAAGTCGGCGGCGTGTAGAGGGCGTTGGGGTCGTAACTCAATAAAACCCTGTGATGGATCGCAGAACAGAAACTTTATGAAATTAAGTTTGAGCCACGACACATATGCAATTTGAGTAATATTGTAATAGAATAGATATAGGTTATGCCTCATATTTATTACTGGCAACTTACAAACTCGTGTCTTACTTTGTAAAAAAAAAAGTGGTCAAAACTTGAAATCAATGTCGACATTAGATTACGTCACGTTAACAAAATATTTTAATTGTTTTGTTTTTTTAATGCGAAAACTTTTATTAAAATTATCCAGTATATGTTTATCAGATTTACAACAAATCTTTATAATTTGTGTTCTAATAAGTTTGCCTAAATGTTTAAAAAAAGATTGGACGCTTTTATTTTATTTTTTCGTTTCTACCATGTGACTTTTTTAAACGCATTAACACATCAGAATTCTGCATCCGGAATGTTTTCCGTGTGTCAAATTTTTAAAACGATAACTGCGTAACTCCGGCTATGGCGTGGGGTGTAGTGTAGGTGCTCAGTTCTCTATTGTAGTGACACACCATACTAAAGGGGTTTTTGAGTGTGCTTTTCAATTTACTGACGCCGGAATCGAATAGAACTACGACATGCTTAGAGATTAATATTGTATTATATTTAATGCGCACAAATATATACGCTTTAAATCAGTCTTAAAGCTTAAAATTGTTTAACTTACGTTATTTTCTTACAAAATATATTAAACTGATATATAAACACGGCTAAACGCTCACGTATATACGTCGGGTGGCGGCACCGACTATTTTCGAGCCCATCGGGGGCCCTTCATCAGTGAGCGACGGGCCGCGTCCGCGAAATAATACCAGTGCCACTCAACCTGATGAAGGGCCCCCGATGGGCTCGAAACTAGTCGGTGCCGCCACCGGACGTATATACGTGAGTGTTTAGCCGTGTTTATATATCAGTTTAGTATAATGTCTCACGAAAGTTTGAATAATTTAATACAAAATATATGTCGGAGAAACACTTTTCTCAACGACATCTATAATGGTTGAGTACTTGGTTGGCCTCGTTTAGGGTAAAGTGCAAGCACAAAACACGATGACCTAACTCGATCCGTCTCCACTTCACGACTATCTTCGTAACAACTGTCAAAACACCTTATATAAAGATGGTGCCCTCCCCTCCCCTCTTAAGCCAGGTGCTCTGCTCTGATTGGTCGTTACTTAAATTACGATAATAATGTTATTTAGTCTAGGAAAAACGTAACTTATAAAGTAAGATCAAATTAAAAGTTATTAAAAGCTTTTACAATATCAATAAACATTAAACATTGCACACTATGCGTTATACAGTAATTCAGTTGACAATGGCTACTTAATAAATTCCTACATTAAATATAATCACAATGGCTTTCTCCGACATATATACCATAAAATAAATGTTAAATAGATTGTAAAAATGAATTATAACTTTGATGACAATATTGTAAATATACGATTGATTAATTTTTCAAAGGAAAATTATTATAAAATATCCGACTAAAAGTAAAAAAAACACCTATTTATATTAGAAGTACAAAAATATAGACGAAAATGAAATTAAAAAAAAAATATGTATTTTTATAAAAATACAAACAATAGCGTCTCCATTGCAGTCGTTGTTCACAGTCAAATCAAGTTTGGTGTAATAGTGAGACATTTTTTTTCAACCTGCCAATGGACAGCGCTGCCGGAAATGAAACGCGCCTTGTGTCAATGGAATCAGACGGTCGCTCTGACCAAAATCCCTGCACAAAAGCTCACAAAAAACTCAACGAACGTAAAAAACCAGTTTAAAAAATTTATACATTAAAGACTCCTTTTTCTTAATTTTGTAAATAGCAAAACTCCAATCTGTTCTATTCTGTTGCCCTCAATAGGAAAGTAATATGATGGATTCTTTGTGGCCAGATATTTTGCTAATTAATAAATTATTTTTAATACCAAGAATGGTTTTATAAACGGCTATAACTAAACCTAATATTCCACAAAGAACACAACATAGGAGTTTTTTAATTTACTACAAAGTAACAAAATTTTGTTTGAAATCAAAATATAATACAAATTCCATATTTTTCCTGTAGCAATAAAGAACATAAATCAACGTGCTAATTATCTGAAGCATATTTTTGCTAATTTACATTAAAAAATAGTCCCCGAGGGCAAAACGTGCGGCCAAGTTTAATGAGAAATTAGAGGAAAAAATTGAAATCGCTGGCCGTAAATGAAAAATTAAAAAAGTAACGCCGGAAACGGTAGTGCAGCCATGTTTCTTCCAACATCCTAACGACCTTAATTACCCGCGCAAAGAAACAAACCGAGACAATGTTTACGAAATTAATCGAATTGCTTTCTTTTAAATTGGACTTAATTTTATAAGGTACAATATTTCTTATACATTCTAGTCTTAAGAAAATGATCAGACGACATATATTTAATTTAGTTGACTTTAAATCATGTGATTTTTTTAACAGTGGAAATCTACGTTAATTTTGTTTTTTTTTTATAATAGAAGGGGGCAAAAGAACGGCGGTATGTATGTCTATATGGTAAAACGACACGCTAAAACGTCCTTAGATTTGCATGCAATTTTCACAGCTTCAGTATCAAATACGACTGAATAATCAAGGTGCTCTGACTTCCGCCGCTGTCGACTCTACGCTCTTCGTCGACCTAGTTGTGGATAGGGCTGACAAAAACTTTTTCAGACATTTTAATATTACATTTGATGATTAAACGTACGCCTTAGGTAAAACAAAGGTATTTATCATAGTGTATACATTCCTAAGAAAAAGTAAAGTAAAAATACTTTTGTTCGATTTTTTTTTCTGACTGTGACATTTTTTATAATTTTTACTTCTTCCGGATTCTGTTAGTAAGAAATAAAAACGCTTTTACAAAAGAATTTTAAAATGTTGATTAGTATACACGAAAAATACTATACTAAGTAAGTGTTTAGTTAGCATTAAATAAGTCTGAGTACCGCGGATAATTTAAATGACAACCCTGTGCCAAGCACATCATTATTGTAATGGAATGTCACGGACTGCAACCGCGAGTACTCTTGAAAGCAATCCCTTACAACGATACATAAACATTTGATTCAAGCAAAAACCACCTTTATCACCTTTAGATAAAGGTCAGATGAATGTATTAACTAATTTTGTGTCAGTACAGACTAGATGTTGAGACCATAGAGCAACACATTAGCGACATCTCTCGCCGCAAGTGAGAAAATTGCACCGAAATTATCGTTTTGAGTCGCATAGCTTTTAGCTTTGCTTCTTTTTAGTTGTCGCATCGGATAGCACTAGAGTTTTAAAAAGATTTTGCACTCGTCATTTTTTAAGTGTTTTGCAAATGCTTTAAAACTGTAATTATTCTCTCTGTACAGTATAAATATTAATAATAGCGAGAAAATAATGGCAATTATCATATTTTTACACTAGAAGTCTAATCCTTCTTACATTTTTGGGAAAATGTCAAGAACTTTATAATGAAATCAAGTAAATATAAGATATTATTAATTAATAAGTTATAAGTGTTTTAAAAAAAAACTGTTTTTTTAATATTTTCAGACTGAATTATCAATCTTACGTATTACTAATATTATAAATGCGAATGTTTTGTGGATGTTTGTTAAAAGGTATCTCCATAACGGCTACATGGATCTCGCTAAGATTTGACTTACATGTAGAACATAATCTGGAAGAACACATAGACAACTTTAGTAAGAAAAACTTAGTACTTTTTAGGGTTCCGTACCTCATAGGACAAAAAAGGAACCCTTATAAGATCACTTTGTTGTCCGTCCGTCTGTCTCTCAAGACACTTTTTCTCAAAAACGCGTAAAGGTATCAAGCTGGAATTTATATCAAATACTCAGGTCTATAATACCTTTAAGCTGTAACAAAATTAATCTTCTATATCAACGCAATCAAAAGAAAAAGCAATTTTGTTTAATCACATATTACTTTTTAAAAATATAAATTTATTACACTTTTTAACTATGACTCGATTGTAGTGATAGGTGAACTTTTACTTATACCTTTACAGGTTTTTTTTGGAACCCTCGGGACGCGAGTCCGACTCACACTTGACTAGTTTTTCTTTTTAATACCGCACGGACAAGGTCCCCCGCTAAATGCATAAATAAAGGTCTAACTATAAATAAATATCTATTAACGAGATAGATATTTGTATGCAAACTGCAACGAAATCCTATCATCTATGTACTTAGTGCCTATCAGTTATACAAACGACTAATGCATACTAATAAATATATTGTTTACGTTAAAATAATTATTTACCGTTGGTTTCTGAGACAAATTTGTATAACACATATCGACATCTCTGTCATTAGTTTTGACAAAATAGAGATGATATGTTTTAAACGATGCTTTTGGTATCGGAAACCTACGGTAAGTTATTATTTTTTTATTCGCAATTTAAGATAAACAAGTCAAAAGTTTCCAAAACATTTGACAATCGGAACGATGTGATTTAATTAAAACGTTGAACTCTTTCTTTATGAAACATATTGATTAAAAACTGTGAGCAAAAATGTTATTTTTGTCATCTTCTTGCGTAATCGTCCAATCTTTAATTGCACACTTAGGAAGACCCTTAGTGCAGATTTATTAAACTCAAACCACCTTCTCGAGTCTTATACTTACAGAAAGTTAAGTAGAGAGAAGTAGTAATAAATTCGATAAAGCAACACTGAAAAAAAACTGTAGTCAGTCAGATTAAAAAAATAAAAAATCAAATGCTGTTTAAGTACGGACTTTATTCATTAAAATATATAAAATGCTACAAATCCTAATTAAGGCGCGATAGTTAACCAGAGTTGACAGAAACTACGTAGAAATATGTACGTATTATACAAAATTATCAACATCCTGTACATTGCATAATGTTTGAAAACATTTGAACGGAAATAGTTCAGATTTGCAATCATTTGTAGAACTACAGGATGTTCCATATCATATTACTATCTTTACGCAGATGTTATTATGAACGGAAAATAAAGTACTTAATTAATATAAAAATAAACAAACATCGTAGACTAATAGAGTACTAAATCAATTGTGGACAATATTTTCCATAGACTGAATATTTTAAAAAAATTGTAGAAAATAACGAATAAATATTCGCGAGAAATTAAAAGTCTTAAATGCTTCATCATCATCAGCTCACTATACGTCCCAACCTAGAGGCTCGGAGCTTACCCTAAGTTAAGGGTGATTAGGCCATAGTTAACCACGCTGGCCAAGTGCGGGTTGCTTGACTTCACACATATCTTTGAATTTCTTCTCAGATATGTGCAGGTTGCATTACTATGTTTTCCTTCATCGTAAGAACGTCGGATAAATGTACATATGTAAATCGGAAATCGAAAAACACATTGATACATGGCGGTATTCGAACCCAGGACCTGCAGTTTGCAAATCTAGTGCTTGACCCCTGAGCCACCGACGCTCCTTAAATGTTACCACATTTATAATCGAGTGATATCTTAATTAAGTTAACTAACTCCATTTGTCATAAACTGAAGTAATTAAGATCGTTTTACATCATTAAATATTAATAATGCGAAATCATAATACAATACGCAGTTCTGTGGTTTACTGCTAATTCCTGTCATATGTTATTTTCCTACAGATTCCAATTGGCATTGCTTATTTTTTTTCTTTACTTATTACTTTCATTGTCTGGTAAATATTTAGCTGGCACGTGTATCAGGTGGCTCTTGTAACATACGTTTTGTAAACGAATCAAAGAGGAAACTTGACTTGTGTTAGCCTTTTATCTCTAATTAATGCATAAATGTAATTAAATTACGATCAGATAATTTATAAAACGTTTATTTAATTGAATAACATAAATGATTAATAATGGAAACTTAGTAATAACAATTATATGAAAGTCACTTCTTCACACACTTCACTTTTCATTTTCATGTACAACTTGCGGCTTGTAGTCCAAGTCGAGAACCTTCCTCAGACTGTCCGCATACATATCTAGTCTTTGCGTCATGTAGTAGCAGCGGCGGTCTCTTATCTGTCTGTTCAGGTTCAAATCCATTTCAGCGATGAGAAGACCGTCTTTAGTACGGGAAAGTCCGGGACATCTTACACCATCCGGACCACAGAAGTAACTCGAACCGTAGAACAGACCCAGGTCTTTGTGCGCCGGTTTACCATCTGCTGAGGTGAACTCGTTGGGGAACTCCTCGTAGCCGACTCTGTTTATAGCGGCTGTGAAATAACAGTTAGTGATCGCAGCATTCCGCGCTTCTACGTTCCACATATACTCACTCCCGGCTTCCCCAGCGACTGTACAAGATGGATTAAACACAATCTCAGCTCCGTTAAGTCCAAACATCATCCAGTTGAGGACATGGTGACGTCCAAAGCAGATGTTGACAGCTATCTTACCGTAACGAGTCGCGAACACCGGATGACCTGTGTTACCTTCCATGTAGTAATTAGACTCGTTGAAGTCGCCCACTCTCGGTATGTGGTTCTTACGATGCTTGCCGATGACATTACCTGTGTCACTGATCACCACGGTCGTGTTCCACAAGATATCGCTGTGGTTCTCATCGCGTTCGAGGATAGATGAGACTATGACCATCGCGTATTTAACAGCCAGCTCCTTTAGGAAGCGAGTCGTAGGACCTTCTTCAGCAGATTCAGCGAATTCACACCATGGCTGCTTTTCTCGGGTGCAAAAAGCGAAAGGCATGTTCCATAGTTCATGGAAGCAGATGATATTTACACCCTCTTGTCCGGCGACGTCAATAATCTTCTTAACCTTTGCGAATATCGCATTCTTCTGTTCGTTGACCGGACGATCGGTGGGCGCGGCTATGGAATGCTGGATCAGACCTACCTTGACTATTCTCGGTGGTCTTGTATGTTCCTTTTTAGCTGGAAAACCGTACGCCGCGATTTCGAAGTCGGCGTCCTTGGCCGCAGCGATAGAGGAATCTTTGAGTTTCAATTCATTGTGTTCCCTTTTTCCGTAGTATATTCTATTAAATTCCTGCAAGTCCCGTCCTGTCAGGTTGTTGTTGACTATCGCTTCGAGGCTGACCGTTTCGTTTTCCATTGCTATGTCGTCCGTCAACTGGGGGCTGTCGAGAATGACTGCTGGTGGTTCTCGATCATTCGCGCTATTTAAACAGTCGGGCTGTCGGTTCACAAATGCACTCAAAACATCTAGTGTTATTTGTCTGTGTGTTGCCTAACGTACATCCGATGAACTTGGACCCCTCTGATAATATAACAGTATCTATATGAAAAATAATAGCCTTATCAAAAGAACATTAACTCCGGTATAAATAAACAATATTATAGATAGATGAGACTATTTATATTTAGGTTATTGATGAAACAGACAAAAGCAGGCTAAGCTCGATACATACGGTACTTACTAATTTTATCTTGAAACTAGGTGTCGCCCACGACTCCGTCGGCGTGTTGGTCTAAAAAAAATAAACATTTAGGGTGATGAAAAATAGATGTTGGCCGATTCTCAGACCTACTCAATATGCTCACATTCATGAGAATCGGTGTAGCTGTTTCGGAGGAGTATGGGGAACGAAAATTGTGACACGATAAACTATATATAAGATATATATTAAAGACAAATCAAATTATAATCAACTAACACTAAAAAAAACATAATTTATAATAATCTGGATATTCGATATTATCGCATGTCAATTTTAATAAAAATAAAACTTTTATTAGACAAAAAAAGTCGAGTTGAAACGTAGTCAATATAGATGGACCCTTAAACATGTTTGCAATAAGAATTAATCACATGGTTAATGTATGCAGAACCTGTACCTAGGCTACGACGAAGAATTTATAATCTATGTCTATATACAGTACTGTGTTTACATCTCAAAGTTATGTAACATCTACTCGATATACAATCAAGTTTGTATCCTACATAAAACAAGATGGCGCGTTCTCAAACTCTCGATGAAATTGTCAAAAACAATTTAAATTTGGAACGAATAAAAGAATTCAACAGAATTTACTACGGACGTGAAGATCATTGTGAAATAAAATTAAAACCAGCCAGTGTCATCGCGAGTGAAAAGTTTCAAATCGAACTGGCAGCTTATTCATTTCACGCAGCCAAAGAAGAGGTTAGAAAACCAAGATTAGTTAAATTGGGGTTAGTACAACATTCTATTGTTTTACCAACTAATGAGTCGTTGATTTCTCAAAGAAAAGCAATATTTAATAAAATTGAAAACATAATAAATATTGCAGCATTTGAAGGTGTTCAAATATTATGTCTGCAAGAAACATGGTCTATGCCATTTTTTCTTTGTACAGGAGAAAAAGATAATTGGACAGATTTTGCAGAATCAGCTGAAAATGGACCCAGTACGAAATTCATTAGCAATTTAGCGAAGAAATACTCTATGGTAATTATATCACCGATTCTGGAAATAGATAACAATGGTGTTTGGTGGAATACAGCAGTGGTTATAGATAATGGAAGATATTTGGGAAAACATCGCAAAAATCACCTTCCGAGTGTTGGCAGCTTTAGTGAAACTGCATATTACTCGCCTGGTGATTTAGGACATCCTGTATTCGAGACTAGATATGGAAAAATCGCCGTCAACATTTGCTTTGGCCGTCATCATGCGTTAAACTGGTTGATGTTCGCTCTAAATGGTGCTGAAATTGTCTTCAATCCTTCAGCCACTATATCGGAATTCGGCGAATCGTTTTGGGGCATAGAAGCCCGTAATGCAGCTATCGCGAATGGTTATTTCACTTGCAGCATTAATAGGGTTGGCAACGAAGAGTTTATTAAAATGCTGGATAATAAAAAAGTAACTCGAACTTACTATGGATCTAGTTATATAACAGCTCCCAATGGATTCAGAACACCTGGACTATCCAGGGTTAAGGATGGTTTACTCATCGGGGAAGTAGACCTAAATTTGTGTAGACAAGTAAAAGATCAATGGGGTTTTCCAATGACTTCGAGGTTAGAATTATATTCTAAAGAATTAAATGTAAAACAATAAATTATTTTATATTTTTTTATAAACAATGTTTTTAATGAACAAAGAAAATCTTTTATTCTGCATATTACATCCTGGTACAAAAACTTTTTAATTCTTTTATCACGATATTTCTACAATATAATCTTTCAATGTAAATACATAGTGATTTTAAATTGCAGTCATTTTGCTGATATTTTCTTACAGGCGCTTATTTAAGATCCTTTTTTTGTGACTGATTGCCACTGTTTGCCTTGAGGAGGCATTTACAGCTTCACCGGGCTTGAGGTGGCCGAGCGCAGATGGAACTTAGCCTAAGCCTCGTTTAAGAGTAACTAAGCTCGAGGGCTCCCTCAGGAACCTGGGCTCAGGCCGTTACTTCTTTATTATTACCAGATTGGAGATACATTTTAAGAAACCTTGCTAATACTCATAATAATTAACATGGCTTGCATCACATGTAGACTATTTAAAAATTACGTAGTGTTAAAATTGTATCTACTCAAAGGTAATAAATAGATTGTCATACGATATGAATAACAAAGAGTATATTTGTCACAAAGCGCCTGTTAATTAATTAAGATAAAGCTGCGTTTGTAAGAACACACTATTAAAAACAAAAATGTTAAAGTAATTTTTATGGTCTGTACATATTTTATACTTTTTTTCGATTTAATAAAAACGAATTTTAACAAACGCTATGTGCCTCATTAGTATTTAACATTTTTATATGTTACTTGTTCTTTTTACTCGTTTTTTAAACTTTCGGCAATCGACCACATTTAAAAGGGGTAGGTTATGAGGTTATGTAAAACTTTATAGGTCTCGTAAATAATAACTATTTACATTTCTCCTCTCACTTAGATTCTCCACTTTACTTTTTATATACGCTACCCTATTACTGTTTGTATGTTTGAAGTTTAAACAAAAAACCTGTACTTATTAACATTTCACTGTCCACAATCCTTTGGAATTAAATATTTACATAAGAGTTTTTCCTCTAAATCGAACACAATGACAATGCAGTTTTGGAAATATGATTCATGTTAGGTTAAAGTCCACTGTTCAAAATCCATTTTGCTTAGTTTTTATGACAAAGTATATTTGATTTTTAAAGTGTTAATTGACAATGTACTATGACTTGCCAGTGATGGTGTACTTTCATATTTCAACCGTAGTCATCATTAGTAGAAAAATCGATTAAGATGAAAAAAAAAATAACGTCATTTTGACAAAATAAATATTACTGTTGTTGTCAAGCGAAAAAATTTTGCGATTTACTTAAGTCTATTTAATTTTAAAATCTTAATATCCATAAGTAGATTATAATCCATTTAATACGCATAGTTCTTGTTTTATAGATAAAAAAAAACTAATTGTAAAAAAAAATCATGAGTTTTTTATTTAAAATATTTTAGTAATAGTCATGACAGGTTGAGTGCCAAGTCTCAGAAGAAGATGTCATGGACAGAGCGAAGTGGAAGAGACGGATTGGGAAAGCTGACCCCACCTCCTTGTGGGATGCAAGCTAGGGAGAGAGAGAGAGAGAGAGAGAGTCAGGACAGGTTGATAACTAAGCTAAAGCCTTTAAATACTAGATAAAAAAAGTGGATAGTTTCAACGATAACACAACTATATTTTTAAATTGTTAGAAAACTCATTATATAATATAAATGATTGATTTTTTGTCTATGTGTAATATGTTTTAATTAGCTTATGCAGAAAACGGTAAATAAGTATGTACTGCCTCGGTCAGTGACCTTTACATTGGAAGACATAAGGTTGAGATAAATTTACATTATTATATCTTTTAATCTAGTACCTAAAAAATATGTATTATTTTCACAAAGCCGTAAATGAATGTTTCATAGCAAATAAACCTTATTTTGATGATCACACACGCATATTTATTAATTACACTAAACGTTCACTGTAAATAAAAATTAGGAAGAAAAAACGCGATTCGTTTTACATATTTTTATCAAGAAAATAAAATTTACATAGAAACTATTTTCTCTTTTCGTACACAACTTGTGGTTTATAATCGATATCTAAAACTTTACTTAAACTGTTCACGTACAATTCCAAACGTTGCGTCATTTGGTAACAAGTGCGATCCCTCACCTGCCTGTTCAGGTTCAAGTCTAATACGCCGATGAGGAGTCCATCCCTGGTGCGCGATAGTCCGGGACACCGGACACCGTCCGGCGCGCAAATATAGCTCGACCCGTAAAAAGGCCCGAAGTCATGATGAGCGGGCATCCCATCCCCTGAAGTAAACTCACTGTTAAATCTTTCATTCCCAACCCTATTGATTGCCGCTGTGAAGTAACTATTCGTTATAGCAGCATTCCTAGCTTCTATATTCCACATGTACTCACTCCCTGTATCACCACCTACGGTTGCTGAAGGATTAAATACGATCTCTGCTCCGTTGTGACCGAACATCATCCAGTTCAAGACGTGATGACGACCGAAGCAAATGTTGACAGCTATCTTACCGTAACGAGTCGCGAACACCGGATGGCCAGTGTTACCTTCCATGTAATAAGTCGATTCGTTGAAGTCACCCACTCTTGGTACATGATTCTTCCGATGCTTGCCGATCACGTTACCATTGTCACTTATCACAACAGCCGTGTTCCACAAAATGTCACTATGATTTTCATCTCGCTCTAGAATCGGAGATACGATCACCATAGAATATTTCGCGGCTAGTTCCGATATAAATCTAGTGGTAGGACCATCCTCTGCAGACTCGGCGAACTCGCACCACGGTTGCTTCTCTCTGGTCGCGACGAACATTGGCATGTTCCACAACTCTTGGAGACACAGGATGTTCACGCCTTCATCACCGGCCGTCTCTATGATAACTTTAACTTTATCGAAAATTGCTGCCTTTTGCAAACTAATCGGTTGATCCGTAGGTACGACGATCGAATGTTGTATTACTCCAATTTTAACTATCCTGGCTGGTCGGATTTGTTCATTTTTGGCGGGAAAAGAATACGCAATAATATCGAAATCGAATTCTTCTGATTTATCTTTTGAAGATTCTTTTATAGGGACATTTAAATGATTCCTTCTTCCGTAGTATATTCTATTGTATTGCTCTAAATCGTAACCGTTAAGGTTATTATTGATGATAGTCTCAAGGCTGTTAGCTTCGCCGTCCATTTTTCTATTCGGAACGTGTCGTCGCGCCGATGTTTTGGCTCACACTGATTCGGCTTTTATCAGGCACATGTTTTGTATCACAAACTATTTATTACATCATGATAAGATTGCAAAAACCTAAGGTTTAAAAAAAAAAAGTTTTAACAGACGAGATTTTTATTTCTACAATAATTTCACTCTCTACTTATAAATATTTAATTTGAAAAAAATATTCTAAACAAACACACATGGAACAATTATTACTGCTTATTAAAGACAGGTGACCTAAATAAAAATGGTAAGTTAAAAAAAATCACCTTTTATACTATCAGTATTAAATTATATTGCATTTCGTAGTTTTGAAATTGGATTAACGTTAAATTATTAAAACCTTTTTCTGTTAGATTTACTGAGATACCCTAATTTGTTTTGTGCCAAAAATGGAAAGCCTTAAAACTTGGATATTTGTCAGACATCAGAAAACTATCTTTAACCAAAAAGGTAACTACATTTTTTAAGAAAACGTGTTATGTCTATGACATAATAAAATTCAAGGTCGGTTAAAAGGCAATGACCTCTCATTTGCCCTTTGTGCTTTTTAAGCAAACGTGAACGATGACCTGGTCCACTAAACGAATGACTGAAACTATCCCTATAAAGGTATAGAGATTAGGATTTTATAAAAAAGTATGTTAAAACTTTAATATTTTATACCTGTAGAAATAAAAGTACTAAATATACCTAGGTACGCCATACTAGCTGTCACCGGAAATAACTTCAATCAAACATCCATCCATACATCCAAACATTCAACAAACATTTATGTCTATTTTTGATTAGTCACTGCGTCTGATTTTGTTAGGACTTTTGTAATTTCTATTTTTGTTGTGCAAGTTATCATATCTAAACTACGTATCATATGATTGTCGCAACTTATACGTATATTTTGCTACTTATTAGTTTACTTCTTCTAGTAATTTAAAGAGTAAAACTCTTACGAAATAATCAGTGTCAAGGTCACACTTTGCTTCGGGTTATTAAGCTGCTATGTATGCACCATTATAATGAGATTAAATACAGTGGGAGAGAAAAAGAGAGAGAGAGAGAGATAAAGAGACTGAACTTAGAGAGACTCAATCACCCACTCATGTGTGAAGTCAACTTAGAGAGACTCAATCACCCACTCGTTAAAATTTGGTACTTTATAGGATAAGTATTTTCAAGTTAGGATGTCCATTATCCGATAATCTGCATTGACAATAATTATTAATACAAAGAGTATTTAACTGTTTCAAAATATTTAATATAACTAACCGTGGGTTTCCGAGATCAAAATCTCTGTATAAACTTGTGGTCATCTCTCTCATTATCTTTGACCCAACAGATAACAATATGTTCTTAGCGAAGATTTTGGACTCGGAAACCCACGGTAAGAGTATGTCTACTGTAGGAAAAAGACTAGAAGAAGGTTAGGAAGGAGAATAAGAAGTAGTAAGCGTGACGCATCAACTACCAGGAGATTCAGTAGTCACCCTGACGCAGCACTTGTTACAACTAGGATTGTGGATTGTAACAGTGACTACACATAAATTACTAAACGAATTAATAGTAACCATGACTCCACCACAAATAAAACTACCTACTAGAAGAAAAGCTATCAGATGTTCCAATCTAGTATCAATATATGTATTGGTTTCTCCTCAATGCGGTCTTAAACCACTTTACAAATTGTGATAAAGTTTTGACAGGTTGTTCTGAAGACGCCAGAGATGCTCTGTTCCCTAAAAATTTTAAACATTATCACAGTGTGACTATCCTTTTTTTACCTTAAAAAGTGTAATAATTTAAATTATCTTCCCAATATATTGTGACCCGAGAAATACTGAGATTTAAATTTAAATTGTTTTAGTTATCTATGTATGTTGTCATTTATTTTTTATCTGTATTGTGGCGAATGATATGTCATTTTCGAGTTTCAATTTGTTGTCTTTGGTTTAAAACAATTTGGTTTCTTGATTGTCCATCAGTTTTGTCGTGGTTTCAAGTAAAATATAAATAATAGTTTTGTACGGCAGAAGTAAATAACAATCTAAAATGGTATGTTTTATTCGTAATTCTTTCATTTTATTGCAAACTTTGCTTTGTCTTGAAATGCAGAAGTGCCGGTCATGCAGTGGTCTGTACTGTATTTTTAACAATTACATTTTTTATTTTGTTTGGAAATATACAAAACATCTATTAATATACAGTTTACATACCATATTTTAAGGGTACAATTTAATACCCAGCTTAAGACAACTTTTTCCTACCCTATAATTCTAATACAAAGCTTGGTGTTTTTTCAGTCAATTTTAGCCTACAATGGTGGTGCAGTGGTGGCGATGAAAGGTCAAGACTGTGTGGCCATAGCTACGGACAAGCGATTTGGTATACAAGCTCAAACCATATCCACAAACTTTCCCAAAGTCTACCAAATGGGGCCCACTTTGTATGTCGGTCTACCTGGCTTAGCAACTGACACACAAACTGTATTCCAAAGGCTTAAGTTCAGGTATTGTTTTATATTACAATTAGTTTGTCACAAAGTCATGAAAAGTTGCCAGCAACATTTTCAATTCATTTGACTATTCCCATCTAGTAAAAGAGTAACTCTATCTCTACAATTTTGATATGTTCTCTATTTATATGAAATTTTGTATATAAACTACTTTGCTTAAAAAGATATTTTTAACAGTGATATAATCAGTATCTTACTAATGTTATAAATGCATATGTTTAAATGGATGTATGGATGTATGTTTGAAGGCATCTAGGGAACGGCTGAATGGATCATGCTGTAATTTGGCATAGTCATAGAACATAGTCTGGAAGAACACATCTAGCTTATCTGTTGATGGAGTCACAGGCAACAGCTAGTATTTTTATATCGAATCAAACTCAACATGTGAGTTTGTGGTACTAGTATTAATAATATTTTGTTTTACATCTGGCAATCTGTGTCCATTTAATTTCAGAATGAATTTGTATGAGTTGAAAGAAAATAGAGTAATGAGGCCGAAGACATTCTCAGCCATGTTGTCCAATTTACTGTATGAGAAGCGTTTTGGGCCATATTTCATTGAGCCTGTCATTGCCGGCCTTGACCCCATTGATAATCAGCCTTATGTCTGTAACATGGACCTGGTAAGTGTTAATTTATTAATATAAATGTGAATGTTCAGATGGATGGATGTTTGTTAGTAGGTATCTCCAAAGTGACTGCATGGATCTCACAGAAATTTGGCATATATGTAACACAGTTTGGAATCATACATAGGCTATAAATTTTTTAATTCTACATGAGAGAGTTGCAGACGCTGGCTAGTTGCTTATAAAAATATATATGCTGTTCAAAGCATACATTTAATTGCGCTAAAATAGATTTATGTTGCAAAAGTGGCTGCTTTGCAAATTCTATTGATAGTTATATAGACACATTATTATTAAAAGCATTTATCAAAATATAACAAATGTGAAATTGGTTATTTACATTCAATTTTTGTTAAAAATTTAAATCTTTATTTTGTACAGATTGGCTGCCCCAATGAGCCAGAAGATTTTGTAGTATCAGGAACATGTTCGGAACAGCTGTATGGTATGTGTGAAGCGCTGTGGGAGCCCAATCTCAAGCCTAATGAGTTGTTTGAAACTATCTCACAGGTGAGATCTTATAACTATTTCAACTATTCAAAAAACCCAACTGTCTAGGTGTCTGATACAAATTAAGACTTACTGTAGAGTGTCAAAAAATTGAGGGTGTCGGTGGCTCAGTGGTTAAGCCCTTGACTAGTAATCTGCAGGTCCTGGATTCAAATTCCGCCATGTACCAGTGTGATTTTCGATATTCCATTTACATATGTACATGTATCCAATGTTCTTACAGTGAAGGAAAACATAGCAATGCAACCTGCACATATCTGAGAAGTTCATAGATATGTGTGAAGTCAACCAACCCGCACTTGGCCAGCGTGGTTGATTATGGCCTAGTCACCCCTAACTTAGAGTAGGCTCCGAGCCCCTCAGTGAGGATGTAGTGACCTGATGATATAACTGTCAAATCCTTACTCATCTAAATCAGTTCAGAGACAGGAATGAAACTTACATTCAACCTTCATAGATAAACATTAAAATCATTAGCCTAAATTGTGTAACTCGAGTGAAGTTAGTTTCTATGTAGTTAATTTACAAAGTCTGATAAAAAGTACTTATGTGATGGGGATTTTGAATATATTCTGTTCTTAATTTTAACATCCAATATGATATTAACAGGCTCTAGTTAACGCAGCAGACCGGGATGCTATCTCCGGTTGGGGTGCGGTCGTCTACATCATCGAGAAGGACAAAATCACAGAGAAACATGTCAAGACAAGAATGGATTAATTTTTTGTGTATATTTTCTCTCTTTTTAATAAACTTAATATTATAAATAGGTTGCTTTTATTATTTACTAGCTGTCACCCGCGATTCCGTACGCGCTGAATTAAAAAAAATAGTTCGTGTTCTTCCAAACGATGTCCTTACATCTGTACCAAATTTCATAAAATCCATTGAGCTGTTCCGGAGATACCTTCAAACAAACATCCACCCATCCAAACATTCGCATTTATATTAGTAAGATTGAAAAAATGTTTTATAGGAAGCTTTAGTGACGTCAAACAGTATTGCCATGTGCAAACTTAAAATTTTTACCATCGTTCATATTGCGGTTCCATTCCTTTAACTAAAACGTTACATGTTTTTGTCGTGATTTATGGCGAGAGGTTTTTTATATTTTGTAATTAAAAGTATCACAGGGTAGGCTATCTAAATAAATAAAACGCTTGTGCTTCAGAAAATTTATAAATCGAATATTACAAAATTAAATGTTTTTAAATTTTTATTCAATACACATTTTTTTGTCTTTACAAGAGTTTGGGAGACTAGAGATGTAAACATTATAATTTCGTAAACAACGCATCGGTCAGGTTCAGAGCGAAATCCGTAATAAATACACGGCGTACTTGCAACACCGTTAACAAAACTTATCAGTATAAAATAACTACTAATTTAAAAATACAACTACCGACCTAAACAATGGCAACACATTGACTAACATTGTTTAGAAATGTCAAAGAATTTAAATTTAGACATCAAACTGGTGCTTCTGTGCACAATATTACAAAAATCGATTTAAAAAAATGTTTATTCATTGCTAGAAATAATCGGTTATAATTTTAAGCTTATATATTTACCAAAAGACATATTTTTTTTTTGGATAATTTAAATTGATAAATCTTATTAATTATATGAAATATTTGGAAAAAAAGAACGATTGTCGATAATCGTTGAAGTTTTCTTAATAGTATCTATCACATAAGCCATTTATAATTTGAACAAGTCCAATAAATAAAAAAAAAACATAATATTAATTATATAATCACAGATATATAACCTATATATATTAAATACAAATTTGACGTCTAATCAAAAGCCAATTTTCCAAATAGAATTTTGTATTGTAAACCAACACAGGAAATTTACTTTAACAAAAGGGCCCTGAGGGCCTTATTTTAGTCTTAATTTTGTGCTCCTTGTTAAGTATCTATAGGTTATAAATCTATGTATACAATATTATTTTGTGGAATTGTCAAAATTCCAAAGACAAATTCCACTACAAAAAGATTAAACACACTTCCTAAAATTGGATAACACCAATTAAGAGAAAAGATATCGTTGTTTTTTGTGTTGCCAACTTTAAAAAAAATTAAACATAATCTTAATTATAAAAATAATACACATTGTACAATAGCAACTGTTCACCAAATCTTTAACTAAGATATGAAAGTTTAAAAGTAAACATAAAAATGATCAAATAAAAAAAAACAGTCGATTTAAATTATAAAAAAAACAGTAAAAATAATACCAAATGCGTTACCGCAACCGTTATTTGAAATTACTAAAATCCTGCTAACATTCCGACTGTCGAACCCAGAGACGTTAAATCAATAAATTGGTTCCTAAGTGTAGATTCATTATGAGACATACATTAAGAAACTAATTTATTAACCGAGACTCTACAGAAATTCTTAATTAGTATTAATAAATAACAAAATCTTACACCGACAACTTCAAACTACACTACACAGAAACTAAGCTTTTATTGGCATAGTGCTGTAGAAATTACAAGCAAAAAACTCTGAATATCGAAGAGTACAAAAATGTATTTAATATAATGAAATACACAATTTTATAATTAGTTTATATTTAGAATTAAAACAGCCATGAATCGTCTAACAAACTTTACAATCGAACTCCATTCAACGAAGTAAACACGTAGCCAATTTATAACATTTGAAAATTTTAATTTTAACAATTATCACTATCAAGTACATACTACCCGGCCATAATAACATGGCATTTGGATCCGATTACGTCACAAGTGCGACATGACAAGATTATTAACTCTATTGTATTAAAGCATATTTTCATACCAATATTAGTTTGAAGAGGTCGGTTCGCCCCGTGCAATACCACAACCACGAACAAGACACGCCTCAAATGGCGACGAGTGTGCTGGAGACCTAATTTTACTCCTGTTTTCCCATCCTTTTCCTATAAGGAAATAATGGGAAGGGAAAGTAGATTTGGCAGAGGAAGGGACGCACATGAAGAGTAAATTTCCTTTTTCTGCGTGTCGAGGTAAGTGTAAAGGTAGGTAATGCATTTACAAATGCGAGCAACTATGCGTAGCAGTCTCTTCGCTATTTCGGTGAACTCAGGTGGCGGAGTTACGACGACTGCGTAGCTCGCGCAAGTCGCATGTTATTGAGACCGGGTAGTACATTATACAGTCAATAGTAAACTAGCTGATAGCAGAACGATATAAAAGCTATAACAAGTTATGAATATTATTGCAGAATGCTCTTTATTTGATATCAGTTCGAGAAGAGCAAATACAGCGCAGGATACGGTGAATTCAAATTTTTTTACCAATCTAATTAAAAAAATATATATACTATGAATATTTTCACTCCTCTTACCAGATGGGAAGGGGAAAATTGAGGATTTTTTGTTCTCTTTTCATCCCCTTGCCACACCTTTAAATGTCAACAGTAACTAATCAACTATTTGCAAATGCACAGTTCAAACTACGATTTTTAGTCCAAATAAAATGATTGAAAATCGATAATTATATTTACTTTTACATCTGTGAAATGGCAGTGACTTCTTAAGTTTTAATAACATAAAATCCTCAAAAAAATCCACCGTCCTACGCTGCGATTGTCTAAGGTATAATTCTCTTTCCACCTAGCATCGCATATCTTACAGAAAAATGTCACAATAAGAGAAATTTTCCAACTAATTGTATTGCATTGAAATGACATTCCACCGAAATGGGTAGGAAATAAATGTCCTCGACTGTATTGTACCGAGAATTTGTATAGTTCTTTTCAAATGTCTTGGTGCTCTCCTCGACACCCCTCTACGCCCCATAACAATGTATTAAGTGTATGTGTTAAGCCGCCAAGATACTTGAAAACTAATATACCAGATCAACCTCTGGTATATTGGGCCGGCGAGCTGTTGTAGTATTTGCCGTCGCCAGATTGTAATTTACCTAGGCAAATTGTAAGAGTCACGGTAAGATGCTACCATAATATCAACGAAAACACTAACGTTCATTATAAACATCAATTTGGAACGTGATACATGATTGAATACAATGATACTAATACATTTCGTATCTTCTAAACCACTGTAGATAAATCTAGACCAACAGAAAGAGGTAGATTGACAATAAAGTCTTTTACGTTCCTGCCGTTTAAGAAAAACCTATACTAAAGGTTTAAATTCATAGACTTACTGCCCCACAAATAGATTAACGGTTACTAAAAGAGACCTTAAGTTGTACATAGTTACTATAATAAGGCCTTTAGTGGCACAAAGTTACTAAAGAAGGTCTTTAGTAATAGTTACTAAGGGCCTCTGTTAGTAACCGTGAAACGATTTTGGGTGACAAAACCTCATTCTTTTAGTCAGATAAAAGCGTGGAAATTGTCTTTAACATAACAAATGCAATGCTTCTTTTAGTGAAAATGTATATAAATCAAAACTGCCCTCAATCGGTCCTACAACCCTGTTAATTCCATTTTTCGCCGACCCTTTTAGGAATCAAAGTAAAATAAATATAATACTAATATTTAGTATAAATACAGTCATGTTTGTATTTTTTAAGATATGTTTAAGAACTGAAGATGGTTGGAATTAAGATAAGGTTTTTCTCCGCTGGCTCTTGAACTATAATTTAATACTTTCGGTTATACTGACATGTGTATTTTCAATTTGAAAATGTAACAGCATATTTATTATACATGGAATTCAAACAACAATACAACATGTTTTTCCACGGACATATAAAAAAAAAGTAAAAAAAAAACATAATACTCCTCATTCCTTGTTACAAATGAAAGCCTCAATATTGTAACTTTAATCACACACTTTTTTGCATAAAATTACGTATAATCCGACCAGAAATATAAAACCCTCGCCATATTGCGGATAAAAATGGAACTAATTCCTTTGCGCATAATAGACAGTGATAAAGAAGCCGATCAAAGCGCCTTCAGACCAGGATTTTGATATTCTTGGTTAAATTATATACTATCCACTTCCACGTAAACTATCGTTTGTTTGAAAAACTATTGCAAAGTTAACTTCAAATTTATATAGAAATTAATATTTATAAAGTTATTTAAAGAAACAGGTAAATCGCAGTTTTACGATAGTGTACATAGGAGTCCGAATAATGGCAGCCGTCTAAGTATATAATATTTCAGCAGCAATTTGAATACAATAATATGCATACCTCACTAAAAGAAGCCTCGTGATAAATTTAATTGCCTTCAATAGCTTTAGCAACAAACTCAATAAAACGTTTGCCATATTGCTCTGGGTCACAGGTCGATATGCCGTCAACATTACTGCCGTATTTCACAGTTTTCGCTGCCTTCGCCGCCTAAAAAAGAAAAAAAATATAATAAGAATTGGTTGTTTTTCGCCGTAATAGCGAAGCGAACTGATGTCTATGGGCACCTTTAATCGATGGATAAGGGACAAACAGAAAAGAGATTATTTCACTTTTCTATGCGTCTATTATTTCGTCGAATTTCCCCTTCCCATCCTTTTTATAATAATAGGGTGGAAAGGAAAAGATTAAAATTGATGGTCGCTTTATTTAAATCTATATTTACCTGCTTTTTAACTCCGTAATGTGTGAGCACATCGATTAGGGCGACAAAGTATATTTCTTTTTTAGGTGCACCTGAAATAAGACATAATAAAAGATTAACAAACAGCGTAAATATATTAAAAATATTTTACATACTTCATTAAGACTTTAAGTTAAAACATAATTTTAACTTTTATTTTTTCTATAATAACGACAAATGCAACGTACTAAAGTTAAATTCATATTTAAAATTGAATAAGCATCATTAAGGGTGTAACAATTATAGTTAATAATAAAAGTATGTAAATTATAGGTTTGATAGAGGAAGGGACGCAAACGAAGCATGCAATTGCGGATATCTAAGGTCGAATGCAGATGGCTGCTTGCTCGTTTGCCAGCATATAATATAAAAAAATGCGTATGTTACCATCCTGGCTCGGTATAGCGTATATATCCAGGTCGGGTATGATGCCCTCGTAGCGCAGCGCGTGGCGCGCGAAGCCCCGCGGACTGTCCGGCGGCGTGTTGTAGCCCCACCTGCTGACAGCGCGCTCCGTTCACACACACACACACACACTGCCAGGGGGCCCTCAGGGACCCTGTCACGTATATTAAGGTTCACTTATAGTTGTTCATGTTCATTGTCACGGTAGTTAAGGCCCTGAATTTAAGTATTGTCGACAGGAATCTACATCAAGGGCCTCTCTTTTTTTTCTAGCTCTACAGCCCTTTGTGGGCCTTGGCTTGGTCCAGCAATTTTAAGGGCCTTTCTCAGTAACTATTAAATCAAATTTGATTACTGTGTTTATTTATTTTAAAACATGTAAAATTTATACAATTACAATTAAAATGTCTATAAACCCATTGTTTAGTCTTACCGTGGGTTTCTGACAACAAAAATTCGGAATAAGATCATTTTATTTTACCAAACAGAGATAACAATATATTTTAAACGGAGATTTTGGTCTCAGAAAGGTAAAGGCTTGTCGGTGTGCATATCAGAGATGTCGGTGTGCATGTCAGAGATGTCGGTGTGCATGTCAGAGATGTCGGTGTGCATGTCAGAGATGTGTCGGTTGTCGGTATCACTGTCGCTGTCGGTGTCGGGCTCGCTGTCGGCCTCTGCCTCGCGTTGTCGCGCCGCCTCCGCCTCCGCCTCGCCGCGCCCGCACTCGTGCACGCCCAGCAGCAACGAGTAATCCATTAGGTGGAGTTTTGTTAGGAACTACGACAAACAATTCATTTCATCACCAGAGGGCGCTAATAATAAAACTATCTACATCTGAGATAAAGTTATCTAGCTCGGTGAAAGTCGCTGTCATATATCTAAAACTATAGGCACAAAAAATGACACACAAGACATGACGAGACAGCGACAACATGACATAGCACTTTGACATTGAAAGAAGAGCGATTATCAAAAACTAAAATATAAACGGCAAAATCACGTATATCAGATGCGAGCAGTGAGCTGAGGGCCGCGTCCGCCCCATTCACCCTGATGAAGGTCCCCCGATGGGCTCGAAACTAGTCTGTGCCAACACCTGACAATACGTAAGTGTTTTAGCCGTTTTTATATTAGTTTTTAAAATTTAGTTTCACTCAAGCCCAAATTGTCTTCGCGATCCAACCACCAAGCCATCAGTTGTACGTTATCCATACACACCTCAACATCAGCGGTGAGGGTCTCCAGCAGCTTGTCTTTGGCTGCATCACCGATGTCAATCCTGACGCCTTGCTTAATAAAGTCGTTGTCCTTTAACGTGGGCAACTCCTTCTCTAACTCCTTCTCTGAAGCCTCTCGGTCCACCGTCGATCCCTTCAGATCGTACTTTCTAGAAACAAGGAAATACAAATCTATTATATGTACTAGCTATCGCCCGCGACCCCGTCCGCGCGGGATTAAAAATAGATGTTGGCCGATTCTCAGACCTACTCAATATGCTCACAAAATTTCATGAGAATCGGTCAAGCCGTTTCGGAGTTGTATGGGAACGAAAATTGTCACACGACAATTTTTTATATAAGATATACAAGAAATGTTTTTGTTACCTATAGTTCAATAAAGATCCAACTAGCTCAAGGGTTCAAGTCATTGACTGCAAGCTACCTTTTGATTTTTTTCAGTCGCTAAAATTATTTTAAAAACGGCAAAAACTGCCACTTTCGAAGTTCCGTAGCATTAAGCAGCTACCAATCAGAGAAATATCGTGTTCTTTGTTGTCAAAAAACGCATAATCATTGGAAAGTAGGAACATGTACAGTCAGCTGCATAAACATTACAAAATTTAGAATCTTGTAGTCGCCTTCGGTTACAAATATAAGCATGCACGTATTCGTCAGGACAGGCGACTTTGGCCAAGACCAATCAACGGAGTAATTAAATATTATAAGTACGTATTTATCACGGAATGGTCGAAAGCATAAGTACTCATACGTATTTTTGTAGATGACTGTACATATGTTTGTAGGCATTTCTGACTTCCAAACTATTAGTACCTACTTTGCGATTAGATAATTGGTAGTACTACCTACCTGTGTATATTCAGGTGGTTGGAGAACACATTCCTTGTAGCTACGAGGTAGTGCTCAATACCGTCCACCGTCAGCCGGTACATGCCGAGGTACTGCGGCAACAGCGTCTTACCATGCCGCTCCACTATGTACTGAACGACAAATAATATATAAGTTCTTCTATATTAATATTAAAAAGATAAAATATTTTGTCTGTTTGTTCGTTTAGCATTCAGAGGCCAGGCCAACTATCTTAGTAATATTATAAAAGTGAATGTTTAATTGTATGGATAGATCCAGAACGATTGCAAAGATCTTGCTGAAATTTGGCATAGTAGAACATAGAGCCTGGAAGAACACATAGGCTATTAATGAAGTTTTTTTTAATTCCGCGCAAAAGACGCGGGCAACAGCTAGTAGGCTTATAAATCTATAGGCAAATATTTATATTTTCCACTAGGGAACTATTTCAGTTGTTAAATAGTTGAATACAAATATACAGAAATCTAGTAGACTAGGTTTTTTTTAATAATATTTTGCTGTCACCAATTATCATGATATCTGTACAATTCCATACAAATTGTAAGATACAGAGAAACCGTACGACGAGATTAGATAACTACGGTATGAGCTAATACTTAGAAACAAAAATACGCATTTATACTTCAATTAATCGCTTTAGTAAAATATTAACTTAACCGCGAGTACATACGCGTGGAATTAAAAAAAATCTAGTAATAAATGTAGCCTACATTACTGAGTGATATTTTTTTTTTATATCAGAAGGTGGCAAACCAGCGAGCGGCCACCTAAAATCGCTGAAATAGCGAAGTTACCGTTGCCCATAGACATACGCAATTGCATATGCGTTGCCTACCTTTAATTGACGGAGGAGAGGATGCACAGAAAGAAAACATTTTCCCTTTCCATGCATCCTCTCATCTGGAATGTCCACAGCCACTTCCCATCCTTTCCTTATTAGAGAAAAAGGGTAGGAAAGGAAAGAGGACTAAATTAGGCCTCCGGGACGCACACTCATCAGACGAAACGAGGAATTGCTTCCACATCATGCCTGTCTTCTGTGTGGTCGTGGTATTTCACCGGGCGAACCTGGCCAATTCATGTGAAGATGTTAAAGCGGGCTCTACCACTGTTAAAATGGTAGAGCCCGCTACATGTATTTATCTAATGGCTAAAGAATGTTTGAAATTGTACCAGTAGTTTTTGAGTTAATTAGTTACATATAAAAACTCAAATTCCAACTCTTTATAACATTACTATAATTCTATTAAATACTCTATTTTTTACTTCTACCATTTTCTCTATAGCTCATATCATAGCTTTCTCCTGCTAAACGTACATTAAGTTTCTCTTTAGGGAACACATACCGTGGGTTCCTCAGACCTTAATCCCAGTTTACAATATATTGTTATCTTTGTTTTTTCAAAGATAACGACAGAGATGACGATATATTTTATACGGAAACAAACGATAGATGACTCAAGACAGTATACTATAAATATAAACCAAAGATTTATAATTAAACATTTCTTCTTAAAACCTACCACATAAGTTAACTTAACCTGTAGCCTACAATTACTACAGTTAAACCATAAATAAGAATAAATTTATTTCACAAAAACACGTTAGAATAAAATACACTGAAATATCTTGCAGACCGCGAACTAGGCTGAGCCTGTATCGGGGCCTAGGAGTGCACTAACCATGAACATAATAACAGTGTGTACATATCATGTAAAACTAAGCGTGATATTATGAGATAAAATTTGGAAAATAAGAAAATACATGAAGACATTAAACTAAGTAATTTTGAACTGCAAATAATATCAAAGGATAGCATAACATATACATAGTAAAATAGCACAAAATAAGTAATAAAGAAACTAAATAACATATAGCTATTAACATCACCAAATGATCTAACACATTTTAATGATTTAAATTCTACTTCAATACAGAATACGTCGTTATACATGTTAATGACAGTGAGCCTAACAAAATACCTTTAGAATACAAATTACAATCGATGGGAACCGCAATATACACATCTTTTTTTTTTTAATTGAGAACAAAATACGCAAAATATTTTTTTTTTAAATACACTCGGAAATCAGTCCGGCCGTTTAAGGATTCAATGATACCAACATAAATACTCTTAAATATAATACTGCCAACTGTAGCGCGCGACTCCGTCAAGGATGATATAAAAAAAAACTTAAAACGTAGCCTATGTGTTCTTCTAGACTATGTTCTAAATCTGTGCCAAATATCATCGAAGATCGTAAAGATCTAGATTTCGAATGCTATTAATAAATATTATATATATGCATATATAAATGAATATATGAAAAAATGCGTTGCGAAAAGACCTTCTAACAAAAATCGATCCAAACATTCGCATTTGTATTATTAGTAAGAAGTAAGATAAGTTTATTACAAAAAAAAAACAAGTGACAACATTCAGGTAAAAGAAACTAATCTTATGACACCTCATTAGTCGAAACTTTGTGCTATAGGAGACGATGAGACATACACAAATAACAGACCGCGCAAAATACATAACCCTTGTATCAGTCGGTTAAAAATGTTACTATATAATAGGGCAAATATCTCGCACAGAGTGCTCACTGAAGCACAACGCACACGAAGCAAGTAATTTAATTTGATCAGAAGGTCGGATCGTTTAAAACAGAATACAGAGCATCTTAATGTCTTCACAGTTGCTATGTTACTGTCATTATATTAAACATATAATGAGTTCATAATTTTGTAATCGACACAGAATAAATTAAAACTATAGCCCTAATAAATTCTATATTTATGACTAAAGAAGCTTTCTCCCATGTCTTCGTAAGCAGTGAATTAAAAAAAACGAAAAAAAATAGTAGTCTATGGTCTTCCAGACTATATTATATATTGTATGGCAAATTTCATTGTAAACCGTTCAGCCGTTCTGGAGATACCAACAAACATCCATACATCCACCCATGTAAACATTCACATTTAATATTAGTAAGAAGTAAGCTAGCTTTCACACGCGTCTTTCTCCGCGTGGAATTAAAAAAAACCTTTAGTAGTCATCACCTATGTGTCTACTTACCGGATGATAATGTTTGAGGAAGGAGTGCATCCTTTCCACCTCCTCTGAAGTGAGGGTCTTCAAGATGAAGAGACGATCGTAGCTCTGGTAGAACTTGGCGCCCGACTTGCCAGACGAATCATCCGGAATAGGCTGAGATCTGTCGACAAAAGGCAGTACTTATTTACTAAACTAATCACGAGATAAATCACTTGTACAAAAATCAAAAACATTCGATCTTATAAGGACACCATCACACTGTTATTAAAAAGACAATAAGTAAATTGTAGAAAAAACCATTTCACAGAGCATGGAAGACGCGTAAACCTCATTGAAAGTAACCTCATTAAAAGAAATCTTGGCGGCTCAAGGACATCGACGCGCTGCGTAGTACCCTTAACCCGCTACGTCGCAACACACCTAAAATTGTCTTAGTCAATTCAAAATGCGAGTAAATACTAAATTATTCGACCTGTATATGTTTACTCCAATCGCAAAAACCTTGATACTAGAAGTATTAGGATGAGTTTCAATAAAAATCTATATGTCTCTAACCTTTGCTGAAAAATGCAGTTTGAATATTAATTTCTTTGAACTATTGACTTCCACATATAAAGCAAATTATCGATAAAGTTATGTGCAATGTGCATCACACTTGATAATTTATTGCTTTGCTAAATTTGACTAATAAAAAAATTGCGACATAAACGGTTGTATCTTTTGATTACGTTGGTTTAGAAGTTTTATTTTTTCACAGGATCAAGGGACCGCAGACCTGAGTATTTGATATAAATTCCAGCTTGATTTCTTGACGCGTTTTTGAGAAAAAGGGTCTTGACAGGCAGACGGACGGACAACAAAGGGATCGTAAAAGGGTTCCGTTTTTTCGTATGAGGTACGGAACCCTAAATAGGGCTGCAAAACATTTTATACTTTATCATAGATCTTAATAAAAATTAAAAACAAAACAATCATATTTTGATGTATTTTTAATACATTTATCTCTCAACTGATATATAAACACGGCTAAACACTCACGTATATTCGTCCGGTGGCGACACCGACTAGTTTCGAGCCCTTCGGAGGCCCTTCATCAGGATGAGTGGTACTGGTATTATTTCACGGACGCGGCCCGTCGCTCACTCTGATGAAGGGCCCCCGATGGGCTCGAAACTAGTCGGTGCCACCGGACGAATATACGTGAGTGTTTAGCCGTTTTATATATCAGTTTAGTATAATGTCTCACGAAAGTTTGAATAATTTAATATTTATCTCTCTATTATTTTTATTAAATATATTTCAGTAATAAACAACAATGTAGTAACAAAACTTCAACTCAAATAGATAAAAGCTTAGTATAAATTCACAATTCACATATACATTCAAATGTAAACCATTGGCTTTCATTACCAACAAATTTTACGTGTGTTTCTTCAATGAAAACCCACGATAAATGAAAGAATCATAATCTATCTATATATATAAAAGAAAGTCGTGTTAGTTACACTATAACTCAAGAACGGCTTTAGCGATATGGCTGAAAATTGGTGAGGAGGTAACTTAGAGCCAGGACACGGACATAGGATACTATTTAATCTTTTTTTTTTCGAATTTATGCTTTGAAGAGCTGCTTTATATTTAACTTACTAATATTATAAATGCTTAGATTGCTGTGATGATAGATGGATGGGTGTTTGAAGATATCTATAGAAAATAGTCTGAAAGCACACATAGGCTACAATAATTAAGTTTCTTCATATATCCACGCGAACGGAGTCGTAGGCGACAGCTACTTTGTATTAAAACGAGTGAAGTGTATCTTTCCGCGATGTCAACCTTCGGTTTTCATAAAAGTAATAAAATATGTTATCTTATTTGCAATATCCAATATACCATTAGATATGTATACAATTTCCTTTGATTATCTATCACATAGTATCTACTATGATAACCTTCAACTGTACTCCAAAAATTGTAAAACATTTATCGTACTTTCGTCACATTTATCATAAAATTAGTTGAATAATCATCCGATTCCCAGCCGTTTAAAAGTGTATTTTGCTAATATAAATGTGAAAGTTTAGATTAGTCTTTACCAAAGTGGGCGATAACGCCCCAGACCCAGAAAGAAAATGGGGGCGTTGTGTAGAGGCCTGGAGGGTGATTTGTAATTTTATTTAGCTAGGAGTTCTCTTAGACAACGACTGCATGAGCTCTCGACTCTCAACAACAACTTGTGAACATCAACTAATATGCATTAAAAGATTGCTTAAACTCTAATATGGGGGCGCTAAAAAAATATTTATTCTCAAAGTAGACAAAATAAGTTTGGGAACCACTGGTTTAGATGGATGTTCGTTAGAAGGTATCGCCGGAACGGCTCAAAGGATCTTAATGAAATTAAGCACATATGTTGCACATAGTCGGGAAGAACGTATACTTATTAAGCCGGAGTCGGGCATGTATTTCCTATATACATAATGCTAACTATGAACCTTAAGAGTAAAGGCAGACGTACACGGACTATTCTTACTTCAGCTTCAAGGTGTCGACATTAACTTATTCAATCTTAGTTTAAATTTATAATCATACATAGTAAAAACTTATTTAATTGTTTATATTTTAGATTGTATTAGAAACAACGATTGTTTCAAGCAGGAGTTTTGGAAAGCTCTATAGGGTAAGTGTATTGTTCACGACATATATCGATCGTTTTAAAGACAAAGACGTATTACGAGGTCATTTCAACGTTACAATGGTGTAGCCAAGAGACCAGCTGTTCCCGTTCCTTAGAGTATTTAAAAAATTTAAAATAAATATACCAAAATAAAATACTAAAATGCCAATAGTATTTAGATAATTATACGTTTAACGATCGTTAGCATTAGTAACAAAGAACGTAGTATAAAGATAAGAAAAACGATTAGAAAACAAGATCAATGTAATATACATAGAATAATATAATCGATAATTACATTCTGAATTTATATCGATTCCGCAAACTTGTATATATTGATAGATACGGTATCGCAAGCTATGATAATAATCAAAAGAAAATCTGAAATCGGTAATATAATATCAAAAAGAAACAACCATAAAATCCGATAGACTACAGTCTTTATTTACACCTTGGGTCGATCATGGGAAGATTAATACAAGAATACAAGAGTCGTTTAAACAAAAAGTCTCTGAGGAATCGACACATACGAATCCAAATGTAAACACGCGAATAAAACCCTCCCAAGTCAGCCAGGTAATAAAACAAAACCAAACCAATAAATAAATTAGAATTAATCTCACGAACAGAAGTAGCCCGATGATCGGTCACAGAGGACAAACCAGTCGTTATATCAAGTTCAAAGTCGAATTTTATTGTATAGTATTTAGTAACGCAAACTAACGTGAGAGCATAAGCGCAATCTGTGCGGATAGTGACTACCTACTACGTGACTAATACGCAAAAACCTTGCCATCGTTAAATTCCACATCCTGTATAATGCTAGCACAACCCTAAATTGTTAGAAGAAAGCTTGATTTAATTATACAGCGTGTCCAATAATGTGTGCAACACAACGTTTTTTTACCTATAAGGAACTAAATAATTTACTGGATAATTTCTTTAACCTTTTGCTGTGTGCCTACTAAAGTCATACAGACTTAAGATGGTAGAGTAAGGTGAACCGCGTCTCACTCAGTATCTTTGATGTTCTATATAACTGTTAAAAATGAAAATTTTAATATGAAACCTACACCGTAAATATCCTTTAAAACCTGTTTATAACTTATGTCTGTCTTACATGTATATTATACAAAACACTGTGCAATTTGTCAGCTGTGTTTCAAGTGCGATTCGCCGGGTGATGTAGCGTTGTGAGTATTGTTACATTTAAAACAAAACCAAGGGAAGGAGAGGGGCCACGCATCGAAACACGGAAATAGTGATGGGACAATGGATTCGTATTAATATCGATTAAAAATTAACCCTCACATGGTTTAAAAAAATTAACAATGGATGTAAATCCATCGTATTTTAATGTTACATGGGCAAAAGGGGCCAGTGATTTTGTGGTTTGCGAATGATGCATTTTGCTGTGTCAGTTCGGATAGCACACTAAATACTGTTATTTATAAAAAAAATGTAAAAATAATTCGTACAGCTGCTAAAAACTCCGCTGACCTCAGGCGTTTTATCGTCAAGCCACGTTTGACGAATGCACTCGCATCATGGAATAATCCTTCTTGGTGAGTTTCATTTTTCATGTTGGCAACACTGGACGGTGCTGTCTCAGATCGTCGTAATTTACTGGCAAACCTCTTCATTGCCCTTGAGCACAGGTAGTTATCTGGCTTTCTAAACCTAGGGTCCATGGGAGAGGTAGGAAAAGGGATACGAGTCCGAAATAATGGAAATAAAAAATAAATACCATACTTATTATATAGATAGCTATAGACAAGAAAGTACTTTTTTAGCAACAGTGTGTTTTACTAATAACTATTTGATTGTCTGTAATAATTATTTACCTTGTTAGTGACTCCTTATAATCTAGGTCATCAATCCCAAATCTCTCCCGTAGATTCCTGAACACTAACGGGCAGTATTCCTTCACTTTAAAATGAGATGGCATGTTTTCCCTGAAAAAATATTTTAACTACATTTCATAGCAAAATAAATATACCATTTAATAATTCCATAATTTAAATCTTACTAATATTATAAATGTGAATGTATATATGGATGGATGGATAGATGTTTGTTTGAAGATATCTTCAGAATGGCTGAATGTATCTTGATGAAATTTGGCATACATGTCTGGAATAACACAAAGGCTACTAATTATGTTTTTTTTTAACTTCTTTCAATTGCGTTAATACAAAACACATAAAGTTACAACAATTACGTCATAATCAACTTCATTATTTGTAATATTCAGCCTCCAAAGCGTTCAGATGAGTCTTTCATTGTTATCAGTAAACACTTGAGATATAAAGAAATGCAGATAACACATATTTTATTCATGGTGCAAGTTGATGGACTAAATTTATTATAATTCTATCTATTAATCTTCAAGTAATTGAAATGGCTAAACAGACATGTACTGAGTTTGAAGTTGTCTCCAACTAGTTTTAAACAAATCAGAGGTCTCTGGTGAGTGATTGTTGACACTAGATTAATTTTATGTAAGTTTAGGTTTTTACTATGAATAAATCAGAGCTTGACCGCAACCCCTGATGTTATGTGTTGATGTGGTTGGAATATATATTAAAAATAATATCTTTTGAAACATTGGACTATTTAATTTTTCGACATCCTTGTTTATGGTTACAACACAGATTACCGATCCATTCGATGATGTTAAAACCACTTCTGTGTGTGTGTAAAAATTATGTGACTAAAAAATAATATAAATTACTTACTTATTAAATAAATGATTGTCAACTTTGAGCTTTGAATAAGCTCTGAAATCATCGGGCAGAAGCATAACTGGAATTGAGACATGGCTCAGCTCATTAATCTGAAAAAAAAATTCTATGACTTTATTATAGTTTGGCAATAAAAACATCTGTCATTTAACAATAATGATAGACTATTTATACTACAACAAGGATAAGTAGGCAGGAATTGAATAAGTGCCAGAAATGTTAAAGATAATGTACTATCAAAATTACACAATTTGATTTTAACATAAAGCACTGCGATATAATTGCCGGCTTTAATATCGTCGCACATTAAAGTAAGGAGCGTCTTTAACCAACGAAACAATTAGTTACACTCAACGAAAATTTTGTTATATTTAAATAAAAATATAATTACCGTATGATTAACACCCCACATAAAAACAGATAGTAATGGTTCATTCGCACGAAACAATTTCACTTTTTGATGTTTTACACGAATATGTTTCTTCTTTAACTTGCTCAATCCTGTGGTGGGTACGGACATTTTGGATTTGTTTATAGTAGTCACTGCAAAACCACTCAATAATATTTATATCACGACAACTTGTTTAAACCATCTTTAGACGGCAAAACAAAGAAATAATACACAATGAAAGCAGTAAATTAATAATTTAACACAGAAACGAGCGACCCATCAATATTCCGAACGGCTTTTTGACAGCAAAAATTCTAATATGAATAGTATTACCAGCTTAAAATATACTGTTTTTAGACTGTCAATAAATCGTCGCCGTTAAAATATTTTTTGTCCTTTTCAAACAAGTCTTTCAGATCCCACCATGAAACTTACTATGATTGTATAATTTCGTCCTAATGTGAAGGCACTCACTGATTTGATTTGTCATTGTTAGTGAATTTAGTAAACAATATTTGGGACGTTGTGACTACTGAACACTAGCAACCATAGCAAGAAACTGTCAAATTATGATAAGCAGATTGTCAGCTTGACACTGATATGATATGAATCAATTTTTGTGATTGTGAATTTCTCTGAAATTAAATCGGAAATAGAGAAATATTTTGTCCCAAGATGGTTGTGCCTAGTCCATTTGTATATTGGGCTCAAACTGATAAGATAATAACCTTGAAAATTGATTTAAAAAATGTCGTCAAGCCCGACGTAGATATTATTGATAATAAGATAAAGTTTTACGGAAAAGGTATCGGTGCGCACGGAGAAACTCAGTACGGATTTAGTTTAGATTTGTTTTCATCACTTAAGTCCGTAAGTACATGAATAAACCTTAAAAATATCGTAATTTTGGACAATTCTGAAAAAGTGATCTGAACACCACCTGGATGTCAACGCCTCTGAAGTTCCTCTGGTGTTGCAAATGTCCATGGGCGTCGATCACCTCTGTGTTCCCATCGCTCATTTCCCCCCTCTCTTATAAAAAAATAATAAAAAATAATTTTTAATCAAACAACATATTTTTCCATCATTTCAGGATCATGAGCAAAGTCCTACAATTAGACTTTATGATAATAGAGTGGAATTGATATTAAAGAAAGAAAAAGATGCTTGGTGGCCCCGACTTACAGCACAGCCCCAAAAGCCCGCATGGTTGAAGGTAATTCATACCTCTACTTGATTTTAGTGATTTAAATATTTATCTGTTTCTATTTTACTTCTTGGGATATTGATATTCTACATTGTAAAGCTTATGTAAACACTAAGAAATATTCTTGTAATATATATCTGTATGTAATATAAAAATAGAATTAGTCTAAACTCCAGAAAATATAGACTTATTTTGCAGAAAAGAAGCTGACACATGTGGCATTTTATGAGCTACTTTTTTTTGCGGTACTGATGATGTTGAGGGTGTTTGTTAGCCTCAAATAAAATATCAAATTCCTCATAAATCTAACATTTCTTCAAAAGTATAAAATAATCCTTTAATACTGTTAAAGAAATGTAATACTTTTGATGACTTTGATATTTCATTTGTTTAAAGAAGTATATTTATATTATTCAAGATAACATTAGAGACGGATTAAGAGATAATGTGATATTTTTTAGATTAATTTTGACCTTTGGAAGTCAGAAGATGGTGTAGATAGTGATGAGGAAGCAAGAGATGTAATGAAGGACTATCCCGGAATGTATGATCAACTTCATAAGGAAGAAATGGGCTATAGAAAAGGTATATTATATTACTAGAATATCTTATAAATCTAAGCATCCACAACTGTCCCTGTACCATGTAGTGTATGCATATACATAGTGTTTGTCTCGAGCTTACACATCATAAGTTCATGTCGAAGAGAGGGGGCATCAGCCGATGTCAGATCTTTGGACCGGCAACACATGTCTGTACATGAATGAGCCAAATATAATACAACAAATGCTACAGAATATATCAAATTTATGTTAAAGATGCATTGTTCTTCCTGTTCTGTCAATTTTTGTTCCCCTTTTCATCTCCTAATAAAACTATTGTTATTACTTAGACTAGGACTATTGGATCACTACAACTGAATACAATTTTTTTTTGGTTATATATAAATGGCATGTCATGAAGTCTTATGTCAATCTTATGATAACTAAAATGTTTGAATACAACAGAAATAACACATTGATTAATTAAGTTGAACGAGACAATATAAAAAATTGAACCCACAAAACATTCCAGTCAAGAAAATATGTTACAGATCTTTCAAATAGATTATGAAAGTAAAATAATTTTATTTTATTACAGAAGATTTTAAAAAAGTATACTTGATAGTATACAATTTATTCCAATTCATTGGTTTTACTTATGTACTTGCGGTGATGGGTGTGCGGTATGCTAAACTGGAGTACGAATCTGTTACGGACACATATGAACATGTAGGCTCCGCTATGAAGTTCCTACAGCTAATGCAGTATCTGGAAGTTATGCATCCAATGTTTGGATATACTAAGGTAGGCTTTAAACGATTTCTAACAACACAACTCGACCAAAGGGGTAGTCAAAAGATAAGGAATATTCCTAAATTTTATTGGTTAAAATTCTTTGAACAAATTCTTAACTAATATTTAGATGGATAGATGTATGTTTGTTTGAAGGTGTCTTCAGATGGGCTGAACGGATCACAATGAAATTTGGCATACATATAGAACATAGTCTGGAAATACACATAGGTTACTAATTATGTTTTTTTTTAATTCTTTGCGGATTAAATCGCGGGCTACAACTAGTTGTTAATAATACTTTCCGTAGGGAATAGATTAAATCTATAGTTTCAATGTAAAATTTCTTTATATTTCAGGGTGGTGTGTTGGTACCATTTTTGCAAACAAGTGGTCGTGCATTTGTATTGTTTGTAATGATAGAGGCTGAACCCAGAATGCAGACGAAACCTGTTGTGTTCTATTTGTTCTTAATATGGGGTCTAATTGAAGTTGTCAGGTAAATTTTATTTTAATTAAATTTAAGGATGTATAGATGTTTGTTTGAAATTTGGCATACATATAGAACATAGTCTGGAAGAACACATAAGCTACTTATAATTTTTTTAATTCAAAGCGGACAGAGTCGCGGAGGACAGCTAGTCTTCATATAAATTTAATTTACGATGTTAGGTAACCATAATCAAATATAATGAAATCACTTCATTTAAATGAAACTTTACATACAATGGACATCAAAACAATTGTTTGCGAAAGTCATTCTCTGATTACAAAATTTATTACAGAATCCTATTTAGTAATATTTACATAAATTTATTTCAGGTATCCATTCTACATAACTCAGATATACAAGAAAGAGATTTATTTGCTGACATGGTTACGCTACACTCTATGGATACCACTCTATCCATTAGGAATACTCTGTGAATCCATTGTTATTCTACGCAATATCCCATACTTTGAAGAGACACAGAAGTTTTCAGTATCAATGCCTAATGAATGGAACTTTGCATTTCATTTACCGTCTTTAATGAGAGTATATCTTTTAGTTTTGACATTCCCCGGCATGTTTTTCGTTATGAGTCACATGCATAAACTAAGAACGGTTAAACTTAAACCAAAAGTAATTATAAAGAAATCTAAGTAAATGTTAAATATATGGGTTGTATGCAATTTTCTGATTTGGTTATTTAAATTTTTATGTAATATTCAATTGATTACATCAAGAAGCATAAATCTATTTGGCATAAACAATTCTATGTTTTTCACAGATACAAAAGTTTATGTGTGTGTATTTTGTTTATATATTTTTAAATTTAATCATTTCATAACATGGGGAAATGGTTTAGTTAACTGTGTGAATTTTTTTTTAGTAAATAAAATTAATTTGTTTAATCTGTGGTTTGTGCATTTAAATCAGACATTATGTCTTCAATTATAGGTGACTTTTTATTAAATATTATTCAATTCCGGACAGTGCAATTAACAATATTAAAAGAACAAATTATTATTTTAAACTTCATAAATATTTGAAACTGTAATAAGATGAGCTTACAGAAATGTGTAACTACTAAGTTTTAGTACTAAGTTTTCTAGAAGTGTATTTGAATTTTAATTGTAAACATGTGTTTCCACTGCCAGGACATCTGTACAAAACTCTTTCATATGAAATAAACAAAGATAACTCTGTTTTTTCATAAATTTCGATATAAGTTTATTCGTTTTTTCCCAGTGAAAACGCACGCTAATATGAAGTAAGAAAATGACATTTATTTATAAGCTTTGTTATGTTTCCAATGTGAATGTTTTTTTTTACGTTTCCAAAAAACTTTTATTTGGTAAATTAAAATAAACAATTTGTTTTAACTATGTTTATTATTATCCTCCCCAAATATGTTTCCGCGCGCACACAATCACAGGCAAGAGTTAGTTACAAATAAAAAAACAATCTCCAATAAAACAAAATTTATTCATTGCAACTACATAAATTACATCTGCACACAATTTTGACTAATTTAGTCCATTTCTCAATATGTTTTCATATGAACAGATTAACAAATTAACTTTGCAACTTAATTAAGCCTGTTGGCTAAGTATTGAGTAATAGACCAAAATAACTGCTTAAGAGCGCAGTTTAATATAAGCTCTCCTAAACCAATCTACTGGGTTGGTGTGTGCATAGTATTCATGGAAGATTGGCTCCACAAGAGTGTCTTGGGGCACAAGCTTGTATACAGGCTCACCATAGTATGTACCAACCTGAAAGATGGAAACAAATGAAAAGGAAGTTACTGTTTGTCAACTTGCATATAATAACTATTAAAAAAAAATATGGGTTTTTAAGGTTTCTGAATAAATTAACAAATATTTATTTAAAAAAAATTTAGGGCACTGCAATAGTGCGAGTTTTGTATGAAATATATAGGTCAATATGTTACCTCCCATCCAGGAACATCTTTCATTAGTTCAGCCTCTGCATCCCGGTTTCTTCTGAGTTGCTTCAAGTACTCCCTGTCGCGTTCAGCCAATAACATCGGGTAAATGGCCATCTTTGAGGATCGCATTTCGACCTCATGTTTCTGGATTCTTAGTGCATTTAATCGATACAAATAGATTGCACCAATGGTCATACCAATGTAACCAGCGAATAGAGTGTACCCTTTGCAAATAATATTGATAAATTAGGTACTTAAAGATTTGATAAGTTTACATTTAACAAAACTAGAATTTTAAATATTGATTGTTTATTATTGCTGCAAATCCTAACAACATAACCTGTATGGCATATTACATAATATTACAAAAAATCATGAATTTTATAAACCATTATTATACTTACCACTAAAGTATTGTTTAGCGGGTACTCTTTTAAAAGGAATCGGTTTATAGCCCCCCGGAGGAGGCAAATCTTGTTTTCGAACGACCTGACAGGCATCGGCCATTTTTGGTTTTGACAATGACAGCAAAAATAATGACGGAAAATTCACATTGAATTTTTAACATTTGACGGAACTTTTTAGATGACAGTGTTTTGAGTTGTCAGAAACAAAAATAGTTTTTATTTTGCCGTTTATTAAATCAATATTTTAAATACTGCTATAGCAACGGGATGAATATTTGATGAACAGTCGTAACTTGATTTTTTTGCTAGTTTTATTGTAATAACTTTACATAACTAAAATGGATTTATCGGAGAATAAAGAACTTCAAGCTGATCTACCGATTATTGACTCGGAAGAAACGGAAATAAAAATAAGACCTGCGGAAAGAGTTAAACTCCATCCAAAAGTACCTATAGAACCATCTTCTTATGGTAAAGGTAAATTATATAGCCGACCTTGGATTCTTCAGGATGGTCGTGAGGTTCCGAATAAAGGAAGTGAAATGCGCGACAGCTTTAAAATTCCTAGGAAATCGAATGCTGGACAAGGTAATCTATACGTGTTCTTATCGTACTTACATGATATATCCAACCAATTTTTTCAATAAAACGATATTATCCGCGCAGGTATACGTAAGCGAATGTTAACAAATTTCTTTTGGGAACAAATACTGGACGAGGTGATCGAAGAGATGTCTACAGTTAACACGTCTGACGAACTTTGTACTGAGTACGATTCACATTATGTGAAAGATCAATTCGTACCACGCAACTTAGAAGAGACTGCTGATAGGACGGTAAGAAAAAATTGTATAAAATACTAATTGGTTAGTCTATGTGCCTGAAGAAAATTATAAACACTGATTTTTAAAGATGCATCTAAAGTACCCGCTGTATGGAACCGGATCTAGCGCGATTACATTCTACAGTGAGACAATGAAAAAGATCGGTCCTGTAAGTAATCGTATTATATACATACCATTGATTCTTATATGACCCAAAATAACGCATCCATTTTTAACAGGGCGAAATATTAGAAAAATTCAGAAGATGTCAATACTTTACGCGACCTATGGAAGAAAGATTGGACGATGGTTGGGTTTTATAAAACCCTCAATATAGTGAGAACTGTTATGCAATCATAGTAATATTTTTTAATTGTTATTGTATCAGATTTCTTTGCTTTTCTCTTCTCTTTTTCTGAATAATAAAAATCTTTGGTGTTGCATTTCAATCTTTCACTGTGTACTTTAATATTTACTAAACTTTCTTGCTATAACTATACGATACTGTATGAATAAGTGCGTTCCTGATATTAAATAACCGTCCAACAATTTTAAAAATAAACTTTATTGTTGCATAGAGTTGGATTAACATCTTTAAAAGAAAAAAAAATGATAAACAGGAGAACTAAGAGATTCCACATCTAAAAAATAAATTAAAACAATAAATCTTCGTCATCCCAATTATGAGGGTAGCAGATGACGTTACCATCTCCCGCGGAATCCGACTGGGATAATATCGGGTCTGTGCGTTGATACAGAATTGTGTGGAAGAATCGGGTACAAGGCGGGTTGGATGTGTCTGAAACGAGTGCTTTTTAATGAGGGTAATAAAAATTTATCTATATTTTCTGTTTTAGATTTACAATCAATAATACCGTGAGAATAGATAGACTCTTCGTCGTCGCGACTCTGACTTTGAACGATCTTTTTTTGATTTTTCTTCGCTTTTACCATTTTTAATCTATGGAATTCTTCCCTTTCCTAAAGAATAAAAAACGTTATTTTTTTGAATTTGCAATGTTCAGTTAATAAATTGCATATTGCTTACTTGTTCTCCCATTTCCATGAGTATGTAAGTTTCCGTGTTGCGTAATTTTGGCATTATAACTTTTTCGATGCCGTTTACTTTGCTGGAATGAATATCGTTATAAGGAATTGTGTACATTGAAATACACATTTAGAATACTTCCACTAACCGTAATGTCGATTTAATCGCTTCATCTAGTAGTAAACATGTGTTCCTTAGAGACGCGAATTTAACAAGAATTCGTACAGCTTCCCTGAAAGCTTTTTTAGCTTCGGTGGTGCGATGGCCGCCGGCGCCGAGTCCTGCGTACTGCAGCGTGTCACTGGCTGTCAAATCTTCTACAGCCTGAAGAGATACTGTCGCAACACCGGATATGTTTTCTGGTGTTCTAAGCACGCGGATTTGTGCCTACAATTTATTATTGAAAAATAGGTGGATATATTTTGACTACTACCAAAGAAACCTATATTTATGTCTGTATACACGCCCAAATATGGGCATATTAAAAATATTGCATCTTTCGCATTATAAGATTCGAGCCGTGAGCGCATAAATGTTTGCAGATAGCACCCAGCGTTTGAGGCTACTGCGAAATTACCTGCCCAACATTTTCAAGAACTAGTGCATTAGATTCTCCATTTGTAAATTTAATAGCTGCTAAAGATATGTATGCCTCTCTGAGAGTATGTCCCAGCACGGCTTGTGTGGCAGACATTTCCACGGCCGCCTGTCTACCCCTAATACGTAGGGCTTCGGTCTTCCTTTTCAATAATTGGTATCCACGAGTTACTTTCTCTTGACGCTGTTTAATTTCTCTCAACATGAATAATGAAGCAGTAACAGGATATCTATTTTCGGTATTCATTATTTTTTTTCCGAATATTTCCTTTTAAAAACTATTGTTGAATTTTATGACACTTTGACAGTTGTCTTTTTTTTAAAATATGAACTTCAAGAATTTCCTTATATACTTTTTCGGCATTAGTGAAAAAAGATTTAACACTTGGAAGATAAGTTGGAAGTAATATAGTAATTCAATAAGTTTCAGCATTAAAATTCAAGATTCTTTTGAAAAATAGCTAAGATCTTGTCACTATTATTTTATTTACGTAATTAAAATATTTAACACGAAGACGCAATACTTAATTTACATATTAATTGATTTAAATTAGAGTACAAAAAAAAATAAAAAGTACACATAGTATTATCTTATTATAAACATTTTCATTAACATTTTTCTATACATTTTATAAATGTTATTTATTCTTTAAATTGAAGTTCATAGATCAATTTTATCGTGGGTTTTCACCGATGAAACATTTAAACCAGTGGTTTCCAAACTTATTTTGTCTACTGCCCACTTCGAGAATAAATATTTTTTTAGCGCCCCCATATTTTATTAGTTATAGTTTAGAACTCTCCGTTAATATACATATATAAGTCACAATAAATAAATTAATTATTGTGCATATATATGTATATTAACGGAGAATTCTAAACGAAACTTTTACTATAACCCGCAACTTGAGACCTGCAGCGCCCACAAGGAGGCGTTATCGCCCACTTTGGGAAAGACTGATTTAAACAAAGACATGCTCTCTTCTTTCAAAGCGAATGAAGGGATGACATGTTTCGTCAGTGGAAACCTACAACTTTATGCATATAATTATGCTAAGAACATAGCATTACACTTAAAAATAATTACACTGCACTAACACGTTCAAACGTTTGTAGCAATTGTACAATAAAAATAATTTACACTTCAAAATACTGTATAGCATTGTCCGTGTTCACACAATTATCTACATTTAGACCGAGAACTATCAGATCACTGGTTACTACCGTCTTGTCCCAATGGAGTATTTCCCAATTGGGACAAAAATGCTGATATCATTCAAGGTCGTTGTCAAGGAAACAGTCCAACTCTCAACTGTCCTGCCAGTAATTGTAATTCCCAGCGGGCGGGGGCACCGGCATGGGAGCTCCGTTGGGAGCCACCGCCGCGCCGTATGGAGAACCCTGAGGAGACCCGAACCGAGGCCTGAACCAAGGCCTGCTGTTGTATTGGTACGGATTGTGGGCATACGCCGCTAAATTTTGACCGGTCGCATTCGGGTAAGGATTCGTCCCTTGGTTCGGTGCGAATGGTACACTGGTTAGGTTGGGCAGATTGGCAGTAGGGTACGCCTGATTCGGAGCTGGCGTGGTAGATGGTGAGAAGCTTGATTGGGGTGTATTCTGAGAGGGAGCGGCTCCCCCGTAGCTTTGGTTTGCTTGTGCCGCGGAACCATTGCCAGGGTTGTACGTTGTCGGGGATTGGGTGGTTGCTGGCTGAGTGACGTAACTCGGAGCTTGTGTGTTGTTGCCGTTGGAGGTGTTGTACGTCTGCCCATTAGTAGTCTGGCTGCCGTTTGTAAAGCCGGTCGTCTGTGTTGCGGTGGTATCGGTCGAGAAGTTTTGTTGTCCGTTATTCTGGACAGCAGTGGTATTGGATAGCGCGTAACCATCTTGTGACGACGATGAGATATAACCAGCTTGGTTTGAGGCTCCATTGGAATTGTCACTGTCCACTGCTGTGTTGGTTTGCCCGTTGCCGTTTGTTGGCGTGTCAGGATTGGTTTGATTGGTGGATATCGTGTATTGAAGGCTGGCGTTGTTCGGTGGGACGCTCATGGTGCTAGTGTTAGACTGGACCATATACTGTGGGGGAATTCCCGTATATTGGGAAGTGGGTGTGATAAATGTAGAGTTTTGAGGTAGGATTTGATGCACCGGTTGTGGTTGCGACACAGGTATAGTCTGGGCGGGATTCGCGAGCGGCGAGGTGGACGGTGCTTGTACTATTGGTATCGTTCCAGCCATAGATAGGTTAGGATTTGCAATCTGTTGACCAGCAAGTGCAGCGTTCAGTTGCTGCGCCGTGAGTTGTGAGTTCAAGTTGATTCCTGTTGGCATGTACTGTGAGTTGGGGGGCATGTTGACGGGCATGAGGGGTACATTGTATTGCATTCCGGCGGGCATGCCCAGCTGGTTGGGCTGCATCACAGTCACATTCTGCCCCGACTGCAGCATCTGCTGACTGATCAGTCCGGGTGGCAAACCTCCTTGGACTAGATTCGGATGATTCGCTGGGATCATGTAAACTTGACTGTTGGGTTGGCCGATAACTGTCGACATTTGGCCAATATTGAGAGGATTCTGTAGAACTGTCATGCCTTGGGGCACTGTTATCATTTGCACGTTCTGCGCTGAGCTTTGTATTTTATTTGTCAAATCCTGTTTCTGTCCATCTTTTGATGTCTGTATTTGTATTGCGTTGCGATCTATTTGCTTTATGTACATTCCTGTACCATCTTGCGTGATGCCCGAAGCTGAGACGCTGTTAAAGAAAATATTTATAATATAATCATAATATCAAAAGCTTATTATATTGGGTTATCATAATATTTGGTATTCATTATCATCATCAGCTCACTATACGCCCCCATTGAAGGGCTCGACCCTTAGTTACGCCTAATTTAGTCCTCTTTCACTTCCCACCCTTTTTCTTATAAAAAAAGGATGGCAAATGGTAGTGGACTTTCCGGATGAGAGGATGCATGGAAAGGGAAATATTTTCTTTCTGTGCATCCTCTCCTCCGTCGATTAAATGTAGGCAACGCATATGCAATTGTATATGTCTATGGGCAACGGTCACTTCGCTGTTTCAGCGATTTCAGGTGGCCGCATGCTCGTTTGCCACCTTATGATATAAAAAAAAAGTTACAGATGACTAGGCCATAGTCAACCGCGCTGCCCCAGTGCGGGTTGATTTCACACATATCTTTGAATATCTTCTCAGATATATGCAGGTTGCATCACGATGTTTTCCTTCACCGTAAGAACGTCGGATAAATGTACTCACTTAGTTTGTTGACCAGAAGACACATGTATGATTGTGCCGTGCGTCGGATTTATTTTCATTCCCATACTGACGACGGTGTTGTCCCTAACTGTGGAATTAAATAAAATGGTGCAACTTATAGAATTTAGAAAATTAAATACTTTCCCATTACGCTGATTGTAAATGGAAATTATTTATAAAGTAGTTTTTAATAACATTACTTGGGTTATGATTAGTACATTTAACTTAAAATTACAAATCTTCGATGCCAGGACATCTCCTTAAATATGTTGCAGAACATTAATGACCTGGTGGGTTTAATTCCATAAAATTGCAATAAATATGAATGCTACGCAAACCTTTATTTGTACGAAATTACGCAAAAGCATCGCAAAATTACGCAATTGCAACACGCAAAAATAAGAGAGAAAAACGCATATGCATTAGAAAATGATGATGTTTACGCAATAAGATAACAAAATTACGCAAAAATTTTGTTCGAGATTTAAATAATCTCACACAGAGGATTAAGGTTTAGGTATGGAAATACCAAAAGATAACTGTACAATCCCATCAACTGCGCTGCAAAATATAAAACGAAACATGAAAAACTAATAAGAAATCAAATAATATCAACTACAAATGGCTACAATAAAAAATAAACTCGGCCAATATTAAAAAAAAATACCTTAAAATACAAAATAAAAAAACGAAATAAATAAAACATCTGCATTTAAAAACGATGAACTGTCAGCCTGCAAATAAAAAAGGATCAAAACTTCTTACACCTTCTAAATTTGCTGGACTAAAGAAAATATTTCAAACGTTACTATTTGATGTTAGTCTTCAAATGGGTCAGGAACTCAGACACATAATAACCTGTGAAATAATACATGCAGGTCAAAAAACTTCCCTTTAGTGGCTATTTTATTGTCCATTGTGGCGCCTCCTAAAATCTGCGACTAAAGAAAAAGACATTCTTAAATCAAGTTATATGTTCAATAAATGTTGGTAAACGCATAAATACAGTTGAACGCTAAAGCAAAATTAAGATCAGGCTTCTATCAAAGAGTAAATGTCGCAAAATGCCCCAAAACAATATTATTTACGCAAAAATATTGAAGAGAAAGAAAGAGTAAAACCTATATGTACATTTAAAACTTCCTCTTGAGTTTAAAAACGAATTGATTCAAAATTCAACAACGAAGACAAAAAAAAACACAACAAAAGATTCACAGCAACGCTAATAAACCTTAAACTATAAATAACATTTTTACAAATAATTAAAACACATAAAGCACATCAAATAGGACAATTAACACTTTATATCAGAGAAAAAAAATCACAATTAATTTTTTTTAAACACTTTCAATGCCACCGAGTTCACTTTGGGTAGTAATGGCATTGAACGTGTTAAGTTCTCAGATACAAAGTGAGTGTAAATCTTCAAGTACCTGCAGTATTCGTCCAGGAGCGGGAATCTCTCGTCGAACTCTTATCCTGGCTTACATGCGACCTGCAGAATTATAATGCTTCAATACACCCACAATGATCATTTCCGAAGAATAAAAAATGAAAAAAAAAAACATCTTAATAGTAATTCGAAAGAGTTTTTCTTTGTTCTTTGTTTAAACCTTATGAAGGGAAAATAATTTAGAAGAAACGCCAATTGCATTTTTTATTATAATTCATTAGACCCAATCATTAACCGTGGGTTTCTGACGCCAAAATCTCTGTATAAGACATATCTTCAACCCTGTCTTTCATCTTTAACATAACAGAGATAGCAATATGTTTTACACGGAGATTTAGAATGTAGAGAATTTGGACTCAGAAACCCACGGTAAATGGCGCGCGATACGATGTTTTTAATAAATTTAATTTCTATTGCTCATCGGCAATCACGCGACGATCACGCGTCGTCAAAGCGTCGCCTCGAACGAGCTGCTACAAAATGGTTCTAACGAGCAATAACCATCAAATAATAATTAATATTTTTTATTATTAATAAATGTACAAGATGAAATTGGAAAACGTGACACCGCATTTAAAGAGCTGAAAGAAATAAACACATAAAAACATTATAAACGGTTTGTCGTTTTCCTCCAAAGTAGATTTTGAACACATGCCCACATTTTTAGCTCCACCAATTTTTCTTTTTGTCCGCTCTTAAGTCTTATAGCTTGATGTTATATATCCTCTAACATTCTATGATAATTAATCTTAAAGATGTAGAAAGAATTTTTACAATCCGGTTGACAGTTCCTGAGATTAGGATGAACAAACTAACCGTGTTTATAATATAGATAATACTTACCCGGCAGGTGCTATAGGTCGCAGTTGGAGTTGACTAGGCGTACCATCTGACAATCTCTTTTGACCTCGTGATTCTTGTGTGTTCTTTGTTTGTGTGGAATTCTAAAATTATCAAGTATTTAAATAAAAATTTAAAAATAGAACTGCAAATTAAAAAAGGAACGGGAATTATTATTGGATTTAAATTAAATATGAGGAATTAATACCTTAATTACTGGAATACTTAATTTTACATTAAGACTAGTAATAAAGGTAGCATTAGGAGTACCACAACCAAACCAATGAGCATGTATGGGAAAGCAAGAGAAGTGTTACTTATAACATACTAGATGTCGCCCGCGACTCCATCGCGTTATTAAAAACAAACTTAATATGTAGCCTATATGTTCTTCCAGACTATGCTATACATCTATGGCAAATTTCAGCGATATCCATGCACCTGTTCCGAAGATATCTTAAAACAAACGTCCATCCATCCATCTAAACATTTGCATTTATAATATTAGTAAGATTCGGTTCCACCGACTCGCTTTATGACGTAAAACATGGCATTGTAAATGTTAACTTTATTAATCAATTTTTGTATTTTTAATCTAATATTTTTCATCATTAAAAAAATCCGCATAGCCGCTAGCAAAAAAAATATGGTAATATTAAATTTAAAAAAAAAATTAATCCAGTAATGAAGTAAGAAAAATATGCATAATAATAAAAGCATACCAAACCTGCAACAAAAATGTAAAGCAAAGAAATAATGAATAATGAAAAGGAATTGTGAAGTAACACATTCAGCGCCACCAACATGTCACAAGTTAAGTTTAATATGAAGCAATCAGTGGCATTGAAGGTGTTAAGGCATGGGATGATCAACTTTGTAAAGTGAATGCTCACAGAAATAATTTGCGGAGAAGTTGCTTGTCCACTCGATATAATATTTATGAGTGAAGCACTGCACACTATTGGCTGTTGGGAAAAAGTCATAGTTAAATATACTAATTATATTTAAATATACTTTATATTTCTAATATATAAATAATATAGTTAAGTTTACTAGTACATAAGAATTTATATAGTTATAATTATGTGTACACATACAGTTATTACCCACTATACATCCTCTCTGTATCGCAAGGTTAGCTGTAAGAGAACTCTTTTAGAGTTAAGCTCACCTGTACATCACTGTATTTCTATGTAATGTTACACTATGTACTTTAAACTGTGTACATATGTTGTTCAAATAATGATAGCATATATTTGTAACTGAATATTATGAACAATACATATGTTTATCAAAAATTATATTGCTTATATCACCAATTATTATTTTTTTTAAATTAAAGTTGTGGTAGAAGCACAATTGCTGTCCATCCAGATATAACATAGTAACAATAAATAATAAGTAAATAAAAAAATTAAGAACATTCCTACCTTTTGATTAAATTGCATTATAGTGCCAGTGGTCTGCAACTGTTGTAGTTGTGTTGCTGACAATGGTAGAGATGTCTGTTGAAATCCACCAGCAGGTGCTATCTGTTGAGTTCAACAATAACCTTCATTATTACTAAGATTTAAAAATCTGCACAGAATTTTAAAAAAAAATTACTAGAAGCCTGTACTTCCAGGCTATGTTCTATGCAATTAAGGCAATTCAAGAAATATCTTTTAACAATCATCCATCTAGACATCTAAAGATTAGCATTTATAATACACACTAGCTGTTGCCCGCCGCGGTAAATCAAATCATAATTAGTAGCCTATGTGTACATCCAAGCTATGTTATACATCTATTCCAAATTTCACCAAAATCTATTGAGCCATTTTGGAGTTCCCTTGTAACAAACATCCATCCATCCATCAAAACTTATGTGTTCATTATATTAGTTAGATTTAAATATTCATCACTTTTATTCTATTCATCCCATACTAATTAAAACTCACCGAAACAAACTGTTGAGGCTGCAGATTAGTCAATCCTGCTTGATTTGATGTAAAGTCTTGAAATTGTTGATATGGTATCAACATAGTCTGAGAGCCTGGTACTGTCCACTGCACTGTGTCAGTTCCTTGAATGTGATACTTTAACTCTTTGTCTCCTTTGTCGGTGCTGTAGAGAATTTTCTGTGAAGCACTTGTGTTTTGTGCAGCGCAGACCACAGGTGTGGCTGTTGCCGAGCTTACTGTTGTTGAATCTCCCGTGGCTAAGCTGGCTTGAGGGAAACTCAAACCGTTTGGAAGTATCATTGACATTGAAGATGGAACACCACTAAGGCGAAGTTGTGTAACATTCATAGGTTGCATGTTTGAGATATCCACAATTTGTGTGTGCCCAAAATTCGGCTGTTGGAGTGTACCTAATTGTTGTGCAATAGGTAAGGATGTGAAGTTAGTGTTAGACACTTGGACTCCTGGTTGAACTATAGGTATTAATTGGCCACTTTCTTGATTTAGTACATATTGCTGTTGGGGTAGTAATTGTAAGACTGTTGGTTGCCGAACTGTCATAAGGGGAGTGCTAGCTGGTGCCATGCTAACAACTGGTGGTAGTACGGTCGGATGTGCTGAAGTAGCTAACGATGATGGCGTAGATAAAGCCACGGTTACTACTGGCGGAGGAACAGATGGTGGAGCTGTCGTTGTAGTCAACGTCGGGGGTGGCACGTTAAGAGGCGGCGGCGGACCCCCTGCCTGCGCAGCACTCCACTGAGCTAACTCAACACGTATAGTCTCAATTAGATTTTGAGCGAGAGATCGCGCGGCAGCCAACGCTTCCGATCTCGTATGGTGAAGAGCCAAATGCAAAGGCTCAAATTTATCACTTTTCAAAATAGCAACCACTCCCGTCTCTGACCGTATGTATTCTAAGTTGGTTCCATTCTGAAATTGTAAGATGAATTATATTTTTCATAATGTAATTGGAAAAATCTTAGGGTGGATGAATATTTACTTACTGGACCAAGCAAACGACTTTTTATATCAAATGCGGCCGGCGCGTTGTCCAAGCCTATGTATACTTTATCTATTAATCCTCCGGACATAATTTAGCCACTGTAATGATTAAATTAAAACGATTTTATCTTATTTTTATTAAATGCATCTTTTTATAGAACGCGTGTTTTGACAGCAATACCAAAGACAAACAAGACAGAGAGATAGATAGAATTTTTAAAATCGATTTTGACACAGGTAAAATAAAATCAATGTCTGTAAAAGTATGGAGTACGGATGAGAGGATTATTAAATACTAATATATATTTAAATGATTGGAGATGAAACAGCAGCTTTATTTTTTTGAATGATTGAGATTCCTATGTTGATTTTAACCGAAAAAAATTTCCTATGGTTCATCCATCCGTTTTATTTTTTTCACTTTTCTTACCCAAGAACATATTGTATTCTTCGTTAATAATTTAAAACTACTTCCTAGATTTACTCAGGTATGTGTTTTCAATGGACAATGTTCTTAGTCTAGTACCAGTACAATAGGACAATAACGTTGGCCTCTCATAAACATTTTTGGCTCACTGGCGCTAGTAGGATAAATAATTAAAATAAAAAAAACACTCAAAATTGGTTAACCATTTATATATCTACAAAACATGATATGCTGTTTCTATATTAATACACGTTTTATGAAAAAATATAACATTGTTAATCTATTTTCTGTTGATCACAAAACTTTTAAGTACTTATACATTATTGAATTATTGTTAGATAATACTTTGTCATGTTTTCAAACTTCTAACTAATGTTTCACAGATCTATAAGGATATTTAATTTATATATTCATAAAATGTTCCAAATCGCGAGTTCCAAGACCAAAATACTTGTATAAAAACATGTTTTATACACGTGTTTAGGCATTGGAGTTTTACGTTCACAATTTCAAATACATAAGTGGATTCATGTAATACGAATGGCAAAACAGCATTAAATTACGAGGTGGGAGAATAATATAGAATTTTGAAGAACAAATTTAATTCTTATTGGCTTTGAATCATGTAAAATTCGACCTGTTTTGAAGGTCCTAACTTAAAAGTTAATACCGAAACTTTTTTTTTGTATTTTACAAAATTGACTTGAATTAGAAACATCTGGCAAAAAATTAAGTACACGTAAGTTACATATTCAATCCTGCCTAATTGTATTAATGATTAAAATAAAAAGTTAATTAGTTGTGAAAAAATCTTAACATAACTTATAAAACTAAAAAACGAAACTTAAAAACATACAGAACTAAGATACAGGACTAGAAGATTAATAAACAAATTTTGATGCGAGTTTTTTACCATGCAAATTAATGAAGGCAACACTCCTGGTTTTTTTTTAAATAAGTCAGTAGACTAAAATAACTGCCATGCCGCACTCAGACTCGAGTAATCACTAAGTGTAAATTTAATATGAGAAATCTACACTAAGCTAGCGTTTAAGGTATCTGCATGCGAATTTAAATGTTTGTTGCTGAGGCCAAAATCTCTGTATAAAAATATCGCCATCCCTGTCATTATCTTTCATAAAACAGAGATAACAAAATAACGTTGTTTTAAACTGAGATTTTAGTCTTAGAAACCCACGGTAAGAATGTATACATATATATCAATAGACAGGACATTGCGAATCAAACTTTTAAAAGATGTACCACTGGTAGAGTTTTGGTTGTCTAGTTAGACACATATGACACGGTACTGACAATTATAATATTTAAAGGAAAATGCTCGCAATGTCCCCTCTATAACTAAAATAATATTAAAATATCTTTAAACATGAATAAATCTGTATACAGTTGCAAAACACGAGGTAGAGGATATTTAGTAGTTAACGAATTTTATTCGATAATTCGATTCTTTAGTATTTTTCATCTGTAATTTTAAACATTTAACAAACTGTTTTATTATAAATTTTGTGTTAATCTTGAACCTACGAATAATTGAAAAATATAAAAATATTCTTAACGCTATAATGACATTTATTAAACTTACATTTTAAATATATTTAAAAAGACAAAAAAACAGTTTCTATTTAAGTACGACGCCATTTAACTCTGAAAAATATTTTGTTATATTAAAGAATGTTTATTTAAACACATGAAAAGCAAAATATGTTTGGAAGACTTATGCCAACCATAGATGTTTATTTAAGATAATTTGATATCTTTAACAATTTAAAATCTCAAATATAACATCTTATTCTAGCCGTTCTAGAATTTAGTATTTTAAGCTCAAATGAGTATTAATTTTAGCAAACTATTAATTTTTATATGGCAATACCCTCTCTATATTGTCTATACCCTTTTATATCTTGACAGTTAATTTTGAACACATTATTTTACATATAAACCTTTCTTTATAATAAAATACCAATAACCAAGAGATCAGTATTGCATAATTTAATATGGAAAATAAAAAACGGTGTTTAGACACTATTTTATAGTGTTTTAAATCAATTATATAGTCGAACCTGAACAAGCGAGAAACCTTTAAACGCGAGAGTTAATGTCCGGTCTGCTGGGCAACCTTCATAAGCGAGAAACTCGAGTTATAGAGAAGTCTCTAGGAGCGAGAAAAATATGCGCGATTCTTGAATTCTCGCTAATCTTAGTTCGACTGTACAATTATCCTGTAATTCAACTGACCAATTTATATTGATCCGTGTTCAAATGTTAAAATGAAGTATATAGATGCCACATTATATTGGCACTTGATAACAATGATATAAAGTTTAAGGAACAGTTAGTATTGGGGCTTTTAACAATAGCATATCACATTCAAACAGTTTAAAAACGTAACAATTTCTAAATGAGTTAAGTAAATATTTTATCGTATTATTTGCACGGAACTAGTTTCAGTTACAAAATGGAACTGAAGGAAACCATAATTTATTTATTGAAAATTAAATCATTGAATACGTAGCAGCCATTACGATATTTCTTACCGTGGGTTTCTAATGCTAAAATCTCTATATTAAACATATCGTCATCACTGTCCTTCGTCTTTGTCAAAACAAAGATAACAATAATATTTAAAACGAGATTTTTTGTCTCAGAAACCCACGATTATTTAATTAATATAGTCAAATAAGGATACTTGGCGGTCTGAGAGTCGCTGCTATCGTAGTTTAGTAATTTTTTTTTGTTATATCAATGTGTGATTTGAATGCGGTATTTGTTCGCTTCTTACTTCCTTTATTCCTTCTAGTTAACTGTGAACTAGTTCCGTGTTTTGATAACAAATTCCTTTGTTAATTACTATTATTAAATCTTATTCTATACGAAATAGTAATATCTTTAAATATCTCAAAAGACATGACCTTATATACTATTTAATAATGAATTTATAAAAACTATTTTTAATATTTGATGATTTAACGTTATTTCGTTTCATATTTGGTACATTGTATTCAAAGTTTGATTTCTATTAATATAAAATAAAACAATTTATGGAATTTGTAAATGATGGTGCCAAATTTAACATAAATCCATACATTTTTCAATTAAATATACGATAAAACATCAAATATAAAACAAACTACTCTGCATAGTAAAAAAAAAACTCAAAAACTACAATGGAAGCATTCACTGTAGTTTCGCACATCTGGAGCAGTAGTCATTGTATGCAGGGCTCCCGTAGTACATGCACAGCGGAGCCCTGCAGGGCTTGGGCGAGGGAGGGCGATCGTCGTAGAAGGTGGACTTGGACAGGTAGAGGGTCCTGTCTGCTGCAGGCTTCATGGACTTGGAGACATGAGACCTGGCGCTCTCGTGCGCGGATGTGTCAGCTTCTGTGTAGAATTGTGACCGTCCTGTCCCGTAGCGCGGTTGACTGATTTGTGGCTCTTTGCGATTCCTTTCCGCTGTATATCTGGAATTTTATTTTAATAATTAACTAACTGTTGCCCGTGACTTCGTTTGTGTGGATTTAAAAATAGCCTAAGTTACTACCACATATATAAGCTACTTTCCAGTAAAAGTCTCGGTGAAATTAATCCAGTCGTTTCAGAGATTACTCGGAGCAAACACAGATTTGCATACAGAAAAAAAAATAAAAAAATGTTTTTTCGTTTTTTTTAACATTACACATCAACAGACCAAAATTATTCTATGTATAAAACAAGATTACCTATAGATATAGATTTAAGAACTATTACGTTCAAACTAAGTTCTGTTTTTTTTTAACTAATTTTTAATCTTAAATAAAGTTTAATAACATACCCTATCCAAGCTTCATTGAGGTAATTCTTGACCATCTCCTCCTGCACCGGTGCTCTGGCTGCTAGAACTCTGCAGCACAGCACCTCACACGTCGACTGTCTCCTCAACAATCCTTCCTCTGGATTACTCTGACTACCGCTACTCTTCCCTGTTAACTTCGCCATAGAACCGAAGTTCTTCTTCAGCTTGCTACTCATAGACCTGCCGATACTACCGAATTGCTTAGCAACAGAGTTCATCTGCTTAGAACTTTTAGTAGATAATGCATCTAATGATCTTCTTAGTTCTTCTGAGGGCTGACTCTGGGAGAGACATTCAACTCGTTCTAGATCTAAGTAAGCGGATAGCATAGCTGAACGTTGGTACTCGTCTGGTAGAAGATTGTTTATTGTCCTCTGATCCGGTTCACAATCCCATGGGAAATCTTCTCCGGGGTCAACGTTGAATCTGAAGAGAGGTATTTTAACAATGATAAGTTACAACAAAAATAACACAGTGAAAATTTTCAAAGTAATAAACTATCTGTTGCCCGCGACTCTGTCCCCGCGAATTTAATAAAGTTATTTAATATCAATAATATTATTAAGAAGTCAAACGCTTGATTGCTAAGTAGATAAAATAATGTAGAATCATGTTAAAAAAAGAGCAAATTTAGTGCAAAAAATTTAAATCATTAACTTAAATATTATAGTAATTACGTTTTTTTATTAGCATAGACGACACAGACTCTTGTGTACTCTTTTCTTTTGTGAGTGAGTTTTTTTTAGTAGTTACCTTATAGGCATAGGGTTCCCGGTGTGGTCCTCCAGCGGTACCCTGGCGCCGTCAGTGGGCAGCGGCTCGCACGGCACCAGCGCAGAGAAGTGACCCGCGTCGTACGCCAGCAGTATGGGCACCTTGCTGCAGCAGCCCGGCTCCAGCTCCAGCGGCAGGTAGATACCACCGAAAGGTATCGGTGCTACTGGCTCCCCGCGGAAATCCTATAGCAATGTTATATGTTGTTACCTCATCATAAGCTCACTATAGGAATCCATTAAAGGGCTCGGAGCCTACCCTTAGATGACTAGGACTTAGTCAACTACACTGGCTTAGTGCGGGTTCACTTTACACAAAACTTAGTAAGTAGTCTATGTGTTCTTCCTGGCTATGTTCTACATCAATGCTATTCAGCGAAATCCGAGCAGCCGTTTTGGAGATACCTTCTAACAAACATCCATTTATCCAAACATTCCCATTTATAATATTAGTAAGAAGTACGACTTTTTCGCAGATATATTTATTACTATACTAGTTGAACTGATATATAAAAACGGCTAAACACTCACGTATATTCGTCGGGTGGCGGCACCGACTAGTTTCGATCCCATCGGTGGCCTTTAGTTTAGTATAATGTCTCACGAAAGTTTGAATAATTTAATATACTAGTTGACATTTTATGACGATATATGTTGATTAGCAACGCTCACGCAAGTGCATATGTCTATGGGCAACGGTCACTTCCCTATTTCAGCGATTTAAGGTGGCCGCTCGCACGTTTGCCACCTTATGATAAATATAAAAAAAATTAAGTTATCCATGTCGAAAGATACTGGTCCTTCGGGTACATGCAACAGTAATACTATGAAGAAATTGTAAGTTTGGTACTATAGCTTATTTTGACATACCCGTAATGCGACGTCTGCGAATACAATAACGGGTCGTCTCATAACATGCGCAAGCGCAAGTACATGCAGCTGCTCCAGGCCGTCGTAGTGCGGCGCGGCTGCGGGCGTCCGCGGCCGGGGCTCCGCCCTCGCAGCGCGCACCGCCTCGCCCCACTCGCGCGCCCACTCCGCCTCCGAGGGCGTCAGTCCCGCAGCACGCAGTGATATACTTTCAGACCAACGCCAGCGACGCTTTATCGCGTCTGAACCAATTAAAGTTAACTTAGTACAACATGCAACGATTTGAGAAGAAATAACAAACACTACATAACGAAGTTAAATTCACTTTTACTTATAAGAAAAGGGAGGGTGAAAATAAGATAAGAATTTGCCTTCAAAACTGTCATTAAACGATATACCGAAATATTCAATATCACGACTAACTTCCTTTCTTACCTTCAATTTTTTACCATTTTAGTTACCACAAGAAAACCTCTCTTTTATTTGCTTCTTTTATATTTCAAGCCAGACTTGATGTGGAAGCAGTTCCGCGTTTCGTCTGATAAGTGTGGGTTTTGGAGGTCTAATTTTCATCCTCTTTTCCTTCCCATGATTTCTCTTATAAGACAAGACAAGAAGTGGAAGTGGATTTTCCGGGTAGGAGGACGCATAGGAAGACCAAAGACAAAATTATTAAAGGTGGGCAGTGTATCTGCGAATTCAGGTGGCCGTTTGCTCATTTGCCACCTTAAAATATAAAAGTCTGTTGAAAAGGTTAAAGGACTCTTGTTAAACTAATAAATTCGTAAGCAGTACTTACTAGTTAAAGCTTCTCCTCCTTCACCAGACAGCAATGCCTGTACTTTAGTCCTTAAAGCAAGTAGTCTATCATGGAAGCCGTATGCAGCGAGCGAGGCGGCGTGAGGCAGACAGTTGCCGTCACCAGACGTCGCCAGCGGCAGTAACCGGGGCGTTCCCGGCACACGACCGTGTCGCCACCAGTTCAATATACCGGCAGATTCGAGGGTTACAAGAGTTGCTGTCTCTAGCAAGTCTTTTTCGATGAATATCCTGAAAATGTTTATCATAAACTTTTATGTCTCAGTGTAATCGACGTCCAAATTCTTATAGATTTTATTTTCAAAGTACTATCAGAGAATCTGGCGGTATTCCATCTCCAAAGCGAGTTATTTGACCAGTTCATAACCATTGAGACGACGATCAAGAAACAATAACTAATATGACGCTGCTTTTAAACGTGTCGATACGAAAAAAAAATTGTCGATGGAACAAGAATAACTTTTTAATACGCTGTAGTTTGCTCTAACTGTACCTATTTACAACAAACTTACGGTCGTAAAATAATGCAACATAAGTAAACAACAAAGGCAAAATACAAAAGACCGTAAATAATTTAACCCTGTCTACATTTTTTGTTTTCTTTCGCCGTATCTAAAGTACTTTAATATATTTAAGGAATTCTTTGCACGCGAATGTTCCACAGTGTGTTTATATTTCGAGTAAACATATGTAGCTAGTGTTACATGCAACATAAATTTCGGCAGTACGCCAACACGCAAGTCATCGTTGTTGTACTACCTCCCTTGTTTACTTCGACCTTTCTTTGTTAATATTCTATAATACAAAAGGTACTGTTAAAACAAAAAGGTTATGTCTATAGACCGTCTATTTAACAGTGGTAGAGTCCGCTTTAACATCTTCGCACGCATTGTCCCGTCTCGCCCGGTGAAATACCACGACCACACAGAAGACAGGCGTCAAGTGGAAGCAATTCCAAGTACAGTCTGATGAGTGTACGTCCCGGAGGCCTAATTCAGTCCTCTTTCCCTTCCCACCCTTTTTCTTATAAGGAAAGAATGGGAAGTGGACTTTCCGGGTGAGAGGATGCATGGGAAGGGAAAATATTTTCTTTCTGTGCATCCTCTCCTCCGTCGATTAAAGATAGGCAACGCATATGCAATTGCGTATGTCTATGGGCAACGGTCACTTCGCTATTTCAGCGATTTCAGGTGGCCGCTCGCTCGTTTGCCACCTTATGATATAAAAAAAGACTAACAACCTAATCCACGGTTCTTAATTAGTCACTAAAATGGCGTCCCTTTTACTGTTTCAAGCTTCAATGACGAAGATATCCATGTCTCTTTCACATGTAATACCTAATGAAAAAGATATAAGTATAAATTACCTGAAATCAGGTGGATATACGGAGATATCTGGCAGTAGCAGTATGTGGTCGGAGCTTAATGTGCTGGGTTCAGGCTCGGTGTTGCTGCGCAGTGCCCACACCAGACCCTCGTTGTCCGTTGCTCGAGATATACCACGTGACAGCTTGCGACCTGATGAAGTAAAGTTGATTTACCACCCCTAACTAACCTTTAGCCCTCAAGTTTATACTTATTTTACTGCTGCTTAATTTTTACCATACCTCACCTTATATCACTTCCAATTTGACTATACTTCAAATTTTATCACCCACATTTTACCTTAACCCAACTCAAACCACACCGTTGACCGTTTCACGTCAGTAATTGACTTTTACATCCTGTCATATAGTAACTGAAATACTGTTAAAAGTTATAGCCTTTGGGTTTTAAAATAACAAATGGTTAAAAACATGTTTTGTGGTATAACTATGACCAACTATAACAATGAAATAATCTTACTAATATTATAAATGCGAATGTTTAGATGTTGATGAAATTTGGCACATATGTAGAACATAGTCTATAAGAAAACATGCTACTATTAACTCTTTTTTTAATTCCGCGCGGACAAATTCGCGGGCAGTAGTTAGTAAATAATATTTGCAATGACAGTAGGTTATCTGTCTGTTTGTAACCCGAGAGCTTAGTGACCTAACCACATTTATTGGTCGTGATGAACTTGAATCAGTTAACCTTCATAACAATTTACTATTTTGTAGTTTCTACTTTATATTAGTATTAGCTGTCGCCTGCGACTGCGTCCGCGCGGAATAAAAAAAAACTATATATGTAAGTAGCCTATGTGTTCTTCCAGGCTATTACATACATGTCAAATGTCAGCGAGATCCATGCAGCTGTACTGGAGAAACCTTCTAACAAACATCCATCCAAATATTCGCATTTATAATATTAGTAAGATTTCATATTTGTAGTTTACTTAATACTTAAGTAATCACGAGTCATCGATATTAAAATGTTCATGAACTTTGACAATAATTTATTACTTAAATCTGAATTAGAAGGCTGGTCAGTAAACCGGCTATAAGTAAAAAAGTACTTTTAAGAAAATCCAAGTAAAAATGTTAATAATGGTAATTATTTCTAATATGTAGGTTAACGAACCAATTAAATAGAAAACTATTGCGCTATGGTTCTCGTTAAAATGTGTCACAATATAATTTATAATGTTTAGTCATTAAATATTTAGTTAAAGGTAATTTTAGAAAACGAAATAATCGTACGGTATTAACACGTTTAATGCCACACCATTTTTTTTGTATGAAATTGAACTCTTCTTCTTCTTCTTTTAGTTGCTAGTGGACCCCATCGTGAAATTGAACTCGCCAGGCGAGTCGGTGACACTGAATACTTTCCATCTGTCGTAGCTTTGACAGGTGGCGAAACTTTACGGTTTCCTTCTGTTTTAGAAGGTAAAAGCAATCACTAATAACAAAAGTTGTCTTATTTAGTACTCGTAATATTATGAACTTATTAGCTGTCCTCCTTTATGTTCTTCCAGATTTCACAAAGATCCGTTGAGCCGTTCCAGAGATACATTCTAACAAACATCCATCCAAATATTCGCATTTATAATATTAGTAAGGAGTACGATTATTATTACTTAGCTGATAAGGGTGACTTTTCAAAGTACATTTATGTGAATTTGTGTTCTCTTTGTGAGCTCCTATAGCCTAAACCACTTGACCGATTTTGGCGAGTAAGGTGTCATTGGATTCGCATTCTTCTCAAGAGGGTTACAAGGTTAACTTACATTCAGGTGCTGGCGTGAGCACTAAGTTAGAAGGTGCTGTGTATGACATTGCGAGGTCTAGGTTGCTGACAGACCGCTCTGGCATGACGTCACCGCCTGCCCTTGGCCGAAGAACTCGATCTGGAATACACAATAGTTTTTACATATATTTCCACAGTGGAAACGCACGATTAGTTTAATAATGAAAAAATCTACATTATGATATTATAATAAGTTTAATTAAAAATCAACACACAAATTAATAGCTCATAATGACAAATTCGTAAACACGAAACAGTGCTCGATTACGTATCATCGCAACTGTATGGCAAGTGCCAATAATTATGATATCAAGTCACGTAGTATTTGATTTTGAGGCCACTGGCCGTTTGAAAGTTAATGCAATGGAAATTAACTTTTACTTCCTGCAAATTAAGAGTTATTATTCTGTGATGTAAAATTGCAGACCACCAAATATGTCATTAGCAGGTTACGCAAGTATTTCAAAACATAAATACGAATGGCTACTCTTATTACAATAAAAATGAGGAAACCACTTTTGAATGCAAAAACAGTATGCGGTTTCAGATAGAAGTTATCAAAAGAATATTAAAAATTCCTTGACCAATGTAAAAATGCATCAATGTATCATCAACACTTAGCGTGAGATTCCACTGGCAAAATATATTCGTATACAATTTCTCATATAATTTCACATTACAAAATAACACAATAAGAAAATGAGAAGGATGACAATGTTTTGTAAAATATAAGGCAGTGGAAACGGGTGTTTTCCGGCCGTTCGGCCCACCGATCGATCCGTTCCATAGCATCAATTGGTTTGGTCCCTTGGCCGTTTGATCGGTAGGCTGACCGGTCCAACGGGAAACACCTGTGTAAACTTACGGTTACAATTTAATCTGACGTTTGTGAGAGAATAAAAGTCCGTTACATATTTAAACCTATTGAATTTATAATAAGCGAGTTTAAATAAGGGCTTCATACTGGACTTGAAACGGAGTTCCGCTCTGCTTGTCGGGGCGGTTGGTGAGACTAAGGAATTTGATCTGTCACTTCCTCGTAGTCCGTGGTGTAAGTAAATGGATAGAGCGGACGGATTAAAATCAAAACAAAATGTAGACTTTAAAATCTTCTAGAAGTGAATCGAGATAAAGCTTATACCTATTGCCTGGTTTACTGCCGGCCCATAGTATAGTTCGAGAGATAACTAAGGACCTCGGGTAGTAACAATTCATGGTCCCTGAGTACGGGAGTTTAACCGAATTACTAATTTACTATTATATATTTCTATCACGTGCTTATAAACAGTAATAGTCATCATATTTAAACAACTAAACACTATTAACCCCGTTTAGATTTCTGGTGAAATCTACTTTATGTTTTAGGTTAGTTTTTTTAATGACAACATTCCAACATGCTAGTAACCGTAATTATTCGTTCAATATTCCCATTACAATTGTTTTAATTGGATAAAGAAAGTTTATACATGTTACAAGGAAGCCATGTATAGGTGTTTATCAATATGGCCTCTCTTGTATAACAAGCTACATTTATACCAATATTATCAAGGATACTAATCATGACCATTTAAAGTTAGCTTCTGCAAAATTATTAAGGAAGCAACACGGGCGTTGTGATTAGGGTACAGTCCGAGGAAATCATCGCTAGTGTGACATCTACCTAAATAAAATCCATAAACACACGCCCAAACTATTCTGATTAAGGCTCATATTGGACGGTATCGTTTTATATATAAAGCGCCGTTCACACTTATTATGGTCTCAGATAGTTTTTTTTTTATAGAAGGGGAAAACGAGCAACGAATCGTTTAAAATTATTTGATCCGACACCCATGGACATCCGCAACGCCAGAAGACCCGCACATGCGGTGCCGGCCTTTAAGGGAGGTGTAATTTTCTTGGCAATAATGTTTTCGTAAGTAATTACTTTCCGCTAATGTCTATACTTTGTGGATGAAACTGATACGCAACAGATGCAAAGATGTCTGCAGTCGAGCGTCAATGTTAATATAGGACGCCATTCCGACGCTAGTTGCTTGGTTTATAATTAGGAACAGAAGTATTCTGATTTTATTTGACGGAACCCGGTCATATGTATGTAGATGAATTGCAGAAACCGTATCTATATTAAGGTTAACGACCGATACTAAAATATCTCCGCGAGTTTTCAGACTTTAAACGAGTTTTTACTGAGCGCCAAGACATAGGCAAAACAACATGTTTCGATGTTGTTTCGTGATATATCGTTGCTGAATAAAACAGAAGATAGCTTACCATCACTATGAGTATCAGAAATCGGGTTTGCCTCCATCACCATGCCGACCAACTGACCTGCAACAATGAAATATTTATAACATACTCAAAAAGAAAAGAAAAGTTAATTAATAGAAAGGAAAATGGCTAACTCATCGCTCGTTAATTTTATTATTTCAAAGTGTAAAGTTTTTAAACACTGTATGGTACTTTTCAAACATTTTGGCGGCTCAAGGTCATCGACGCACTGCGCAGTGCCCTCCCGCCCGCATCCCGCTAGTCTTAAAATTGTGTTCTGCGCTGCGGCTCGCGTGAAGTTGAGCCGCCGAGATATTTGAAAACTATTATACAAGAAGAACTTTTAAATATTCTGATGTGCCTGTTTTGAGGTGATTCAAAATATAGGCAAATACATTCATCAAAGAAATAATGATACATGAAAGACTTTTGTCATAATTTAATTTTAATTTCACTCATAAATAGAAATGAGTATGAATACATTTTTGGTGTCCATGTTTACAGGGATCTTTGCCAGAATATGACGAATACAAGTAAAAATAAACGCACGACCGATGATACAACGTCGCCTACACGAGCTCCGAAATAGAACGGTGCGTTTTAAAATTAACAACCAGTAAATAAAAACCCCCGAAAGACACATCTTTAGTTCTTTTCGCTAAAGGAATTCTTTTGTGTGGTGCAGTAGGACATAGCTCCTATTATGTTGGTGAATACATACGTATTGTTTTAACCCATTTGTGGAACAGAAAGACAATGCGTTTATTTACTTAAGTAAATTAATACGGTAATATATGAGAAATGAAGCATACGTCAAAAAACTAAGACAAACATTGTTTGGGTGGTTAAAGTAGATATTGATTTAGAAGTAAATTTAAGAAGCGACTTAATCTTGAATAACTCGATCCGAGGACCTATATTTTAATATAAATTTGAGAAATATCGCAACACTTTTAGATAACGCTGAGTCATATAAACAAATACAGAGTTATGTAGGCGTTGTAAAAGTATGTGCTATGGATTTTATCAAAGATACACTAATAATATAATGCGATGGATGGATGTTTGTTAGAATATATCTCCAGAACGGCTGCTCTAGCTAAAATTTGGCATAGATGTAGAACATAGTCTGGAAGAACACAGGCAACTAATATTTTATTTAATTCGGACGGACGGAGTCGCGGGCGATAGCTAGTATAAACATAATATCATCGAATGCGTGGGCCCAGACTGTATATACGTAACGATGCGTAAGGAATCCATATAAAGAGATATAGACCAGATCACACTAACAAGGCAATGACTAGTATTTATTTAACTCAATACCGGACATTTTTTTCGAGTCGCGTATAAAAACGTGAAATTGTATATTATGGATAGCTAATATTAGAAAATGTTAATTATCTCAAATATTTTGGAACTATCTTTCTGGGCGGTATCAAAAAATACATAATTAGCCTATGTGTGACTCCGTACTATGTTCTATACGTATGCCATATTTCAGCAAGATCCATTAAGCCGTTCTGGAGATATCTTCTAACAAACATCCGTCTAGTTATTCGCATTTATAATATTAGTAAGATTAACAAATCTTGATTGGATCCTGCATCCAAAGTAAAATCAACTACATAACCTTTTCTACAACCTTAAATTCTTATAAGCTTATTTTGATGCCAGTTCACATTTAAAACAGACTAATGCATAGGAATAAATCTATTTATTTAATAGTTCAATAGATCTCTAAAATGCATCGCTCAGTTTTATTTTTGCCTAACAGCGGGAGTCGTATCTTTTTGGAATGTTAAGCTAGATTAATATGAGAAAAGAACTCTGTGGGGTAGCTAATAGTATTCCTGTATTTGTAACAACTATAGGCAAATCATAACGTAAATTGACCATCGGATCTTCTCGACTTCAATCATCATCATCAGCTCACTATACGTCCCCACCGAGGGGCTCGGAGCCTACCCTAAGTTAAGGGTGATTAGGCCATAGTCAACCACGCTGGCCAAGTGCGGGTTGGTTGACTTCACACATATCTTTGAATTTCTTCTCAGATATGTTCAGGTTGCATCACGTTTTCCTTCACCGTAAGAACGTCGGATAAATGTACATATGTAAATCGGAAATCAAAAAACACATTGGTACATGGCGCGATCCGAACCCAGGACCTGCAGATTGCAAGTCAAGTGCTTGACCACTGAGCCATCGGCGACTTCAATCATCGATCAAAAATCCAAACAAAAGATACCTCAATTTATAGAAATAAGAGAAGGCACGATTCGTTAAGAAAATTTTAAATGTATTCGAGCATTACCATCTTGTCTATGGTCTTGTTGTCTTTGTCTTTCCCTACTTGTTGTAAGTATGCTTCTGTCCTTATCACACACATAACATCTAAGGCCATAACTTAATTCAACACGAGTATGCAATTTTTGTTTGTAAGCTAATTCCAATTTTCTTTTGCAATATTGGCTATCTTTTTTACTTTGATAAAAATCTCTTTGAACAACATGAAAATACTTTGTTAGTCATCGTATTTTAATGTACTAAAGTTTAAGAACAGGCTTTTGGATTTGTGAATATTTATATATTGCGTTTTTTATTTTTGGCATTGTTATATTTACCTGTATGTTTTGAGTTCGTTACATTATTTTATTTGGTGTTTAAGGGTCTTGTTCACGATTGTCAAAGATAAATAAACATTTTTATATATTCAAGCGTTTCGCTTCGGTATTTATTGTGAGATTTCCGCACTAACGTCGCACCTCGCGATGACCTAGAGCGCGACGTTTTAACGCACCAAGGGACTTGCCATTCAGAACGCAATCCGACACCGGAACTATTCTATTGTGCATTAACTACGTAGGTAAATGACGTCATTATAGTTAACTTTTTAATTTCAAAAACATCGCACATTTTACTAATGTTTACATGCGAAATGTTTGTCAGAAGGTGTCTCTAGAGGGGTTCCGAATCTCGAAATAAAATTTGGCATAAATATAGAATATAGCTTAGAAAAATACACATGCATCTCTTTTAATTCTGCACGGACAAAGTCGCTGGCAAAAAGTAGTCTATAAATAAGTAAGTATAACAAATAAAAGAACGAGAAGGCGACATAAGATCTGTTTAGTATGAACTAAATGGCCACAGTTGAAACTGACCATTTAAGATTAGTACTTGTAATCATAGTTGTTAAATGACATCATATTTCAGGTTTTATGGCCATTGTTAAAACGCAAACAACTTCGCATGGCTGCGGACACAAGATTGTTTTTTATTTAAATGCACCTATGACAATAATGGCTCACTCGATAACACAAATACCGTTCTGTTAAACTAACTTTACATTGTAAGTGTGGATTTTTACTGACACATTTTTTAAAGAATAAAGACAATGTACACGTATTAAAGATAAAAAGAATAAACAAAGAGGTTGCTATTAAAACTATCTATACAAATAAAAAAAAGTTGTTTAAAAGAGGATAAAATTCAGGAAAAGTGGAGATTGTGGTTGGAGGCCAAGGCCTACTTCGGGTCGTTGTGTCACCCTAGTTAGTTAAAAGAGCATAAACACAGACCCAGATTTACTTCCTCTACACCATTGGACAATGAATAAATTTAAGTAAAAACTATAAATAAAGATTTATATCAAATGCAGCAACAATAAACATGCTATCAACCAAAAGTACATGACCTTTTGTTAATAAAAAGGTCTGGAAACTTTGGGTCAATGCTCTGAAAATTATGTCTCACCTTTGACCATAAGGCAAAGGTGACCTTTCAATACCTTTGGTTAATCAATATGACACGGGCTCACCTTATTTTGCCCCTCATTACTTAAGTCTGCTACACACCTTCAACATGGTGGGTAAAACTGAAAACTGTACAGTTTTATTGATGTTTATAATTTTACCTGTACACATCAGTTTTGATTGTACAGTTCAGTTAAAGCCGAAGGTGTGTAACAGGCTTTAATGAACACTAAAAAGATGTTTTTAAACCAGTGATTCTTAAAGTGTTCTAGGTGGACACTAGCTTCAAGTTATGGAATAATATTGAAGTTCCAGAAGTTTATATAGAAATGTAAATTCCAAAAACCATTAAAAATGTTGAAAGAGGTCTAAAATAAAAATGTTTGGGAACTCTCTTTGACTGTAGTAATTAGTTGGTAATATGAATATGTATTACTACTATACAATGTTTACATATAATGTAACGCGTCACCTTGTGTGCCTATTTATAAACGAACAAACGTTTGAATTATTTAAATGAGGGGACAAATACTTTGCCAGTCCAGTACGACTCAGATGTCGCCATTTATGGTAATTTAGTATCATTAGCATAAATATTTTTTAATATAATCTATGTCATTAATTTAATGATTAACACAAGGTTTTATAGTTAGAAAATGTTTTAAAGAAATACTATTATTATAAAGACCGAGAGTATGAGAATATAAGATTTTATTTTGATATTTTAGCAATGTTCTCGAACTCATTCCAAAAAGGTGCTAATTTAATGAATTGTTAGGATAGTCCTCTAATATAGCTTCGAAATTTCTTTCCTATCATATGAAAACTTTTAAAGACGATCAATTTACGATTCGTAACATCACACATTATGCAAACATTGACATCGTAAATAGAAAGTGTAGCCAGTATTATTGTTTCATTGTAACAGATTTTTTTTTTATTCATTTAATATCGTGATTGAAGGCAATAATAATTATTGGCAGAGATATGCACATTTCACAGATACATCTAAGATATAAAAAGTTGTAATGAAGAAAAAACTCAGTTAATTTGTAGTAGTAGAATGATTCATGAAATAAATAACAGACTTAAGACATAAAGCTGAATACACAAAGTGCTAATTCAATAATTAGTCAGATATATTTAAATTTGTATTAAATAAATTTTACACGCAATTTTAAGGCAAACAAGAGTTCCGACTAAATGCGTCAGAAAGACTGAAAAAAAGGTTAGTAACACCTGGAACACTAGTTTGTAGGCAGATGCCTCAGATTGTATTTGGTACAGTCCTTACACATGTCTTGCTTTTTCGATATTCATATACATGTAAATCAGTTTCAAAATTGATAATCCAAAATGGGATATTAAAGAGAAATCATTAGACAAGGAAGTAAATGGCAATAATACTATTTCCTGCAACAACTGTACATATAGTAAACTTGCATTTGCAAGCACTCAACCATAAAACTGTCCATTGTGAATAAAAAGGATTGGCAAAATGTTCTAAGTATAAAATAGTTATGAACAGTATTTCGTCTATCTGTTCCATGAACCATCGATGACATCAAATATTCTCAACATTCTTATGGAAAAAGAAAACTTTGAGTGCATTGTATGATATCAACTAATCAGCACTAGGCCAGCATGGTAAAATTGTCATAAGACACAAAGATTTTAAAACAGAAATTAAAACATACTTTTGACAAATAACCTTGCCAGACTAAAAGCTAAATGTTTGTTATTTTTGTTGATAAATATTTTCTTATGTCTTATAGTGTTTTGTGACTAATTCAAAGAAACATATGCTCTACATTATTGTCACCTATGAATCACAATCTCTGATAAGACTTATCAGTCAGTTAATACTATTGACTATTTATGTTAACCTAATGTGTAAACTAAACTATAGATAAGAAATAATTTTCCAATTAACTTTTACAATTTTTTATTATAAATGTTGTCATCTGTTGCTAATCAAAATATATTTTTCATATGTAGTTACTAAAAATATTATAATCCAAAACCAAACCTTTTTCAACATTTGTTTGTTAGAAAAAATAAATTTTCTTCATAAAAAAAGTGTAAATGGTCAATTCAATAGTGTACAATGTATTAAAATTTTGTGTGTGTTAAATTTGTAAAATCTTACATATTCCTTAGTAACAAATAGAAATATTTATACTTATATTTTCTCTACTACATAATTAAGATTTATTATATTCATAAACAAATGAATGTTGTTCAAGATGGTGTTTCTTTTCTGAACATAGGAATGTATCAACAATGCTTTTATAGAAAACAAAAGACGAACGCTGGTTTACGACTGATGTAATTATTTGAATCAAATTAAGTATTAAAAAGTTAATTAGTTTTCATATTGAAGTGCCACATCTATTAAAATTACTTATTACTACATTTTACATTTTTGTTAAAATTAAACAACCAAAAGGTGTGTTTGAGAGAGGAATGTGTTTTGAAATTTAATATAGCAAATTATAAATGCATTCAAGGTTAAAGGAACAGTGTAGAGTCACAAGTTGTCTTTTAAAATATTAATTGAAGGTCACAGAAACCCTAAAATAAGCAGCCTCTTTACTGTGTAACATGCGTTATAATATAATTATAGTAACCAAACACCACAGGTGTTTCAAAAAATATGCAAGCAGAAAATACTGACCGTATAAAAGTACAGTGCTCACAAATTTGACGAATGTCTACAAAATACAACATAAAACACTTTCACTTTACATAAAAAAGTTTTGATAAAAATATTCTAAACACTTGATAATATTTACATTAATGCAATATTTACAAATACACCACTTTCTACTGTACTCACCCTGCCAAACACTTGTAAAAACTATAGAGTAAAGCAGAATATAGATCGAAGTGTTGGTATAGATAACTTGGTGTTGTCATTAAATTCCCAAATAAAAAGGAAACCAGAAATCATCCTCATTTTAAATAAAAAAAAACATGATTTAGCATTTCTTATTAAATAGATTTAAGGAGAGTAACGAAAAACGGAAAAGGCAAATGTTTTATGTGTTTACCTGTTTTGAGCAATTTTATTTAAAAATCAGACTCGGTTGTCTATGAACAAAATGTTACCATCAAGAATAATCTCCCTGTAAAAATGTAAATTATTGATGAAGTTTTTTAATTTAATATTTTGAGATCTTTGCAATTGTCTTATTTCAAATTTAATTCAACTCAAGTTTATATGAAAAATTGATTTTCTCTTTAAATTCATAGTTTTATAACACACTTAAAATTTAGATGGAAAAAGGTGCACGTCTTTTATCGTAACATTATTACGATTTATATTAGTTAGCCAGCCGTAAAAAAATCAAATAAAGTTTTTTTATATTCCTGCAAAAAAAAACAAAAGAACTGGCAACATTCACATTGCCGATTTCAGCTGGGCACAACACAATATACAGTTCATATCATAGCTCTGTAGGAGCTAATACGAAAGCTGTATTGAATCATTGCTCAGAAACTTACGTACGTGGGCGGCAACAAAACATTGTGTTCCATGTGCGCGTTTATTTACAAGTAGTAATATCCTTAATATTGACTGGAATACGGTGATTTATAACGTTTTAAATAAAAGTATAAATAATTTGCGGAAACCATAAGTGAAATATTTGAGAAACTCTGAAACATTAATTTATTGACTGTGAAAAAGGTTTATATTTTTGTGAGGAAAATGACTGCGTCCACAATGATTGAATTGGAGTCTTGGATTATCTACCAATGCGTGCTGAATGAATGCCATGTATCCAGTAGCTGTATGTATATTTAAATGTTAATATTTATAACAATTATTACGTATTAGTTACTAATAAATATTATTAACATAGTTTTCATTAAAATTTCAATAATTTTAATTGAAATCATATAAAACTGAATATCCAATTGGAAAATTAAGGCTGTAAACATCTAGGTTCTTTATGAAAATTTGAAAATACATCTAATAAACTGATCGTATATGCAGTACAGGGCAACTGTTGTTATGTGGTGCGAAGTTTCATTCACAATTTATCAGCTAAGTGGTCCGACGGTATGTTTTAATTAACATTAATTGGTGAATGTTCGTTAACAACACGCTCTGTGCACTCCATTGGCTGGTGTTTATTTACAGTAGGTAGAATAAAATCTTTTAAAATCGAAAGAATTCAAACATTTTGCGTCCATTCCCGGAATGCCTATACGATAAAATATTAGGCTCTATAGAATTTGTTCAATTCAGAGTTTAGTAGGAAGTTTAGAAAATTGGTATACAATAATTATGGTAGAATTATAGATGCAGTTTTTTTTCTGCTGCTAAGGTTTTGACGTCGTCATTTGTCCGAGACATCGGATATATATTGTCTGCCAAGGAGTTGTAATTCAGAAAATATTGTTGAAGACGGCCTAGGTGGTGAGAAATCACTGCAGATTGCGCTACGCCTAGTGATAACGCAAGGCATAACAGACGAAAAATTTCTTAAGTACCCACGAATTGTTTGCCAGTGGTGGTCGTTTCCACGTAATGGTATGGGAAAAAAAGGCGTGTGATAAAAGAAATTCAAAGTATGGATGGATTGTCTAAAAAGTTAATGATTGAATAATTAGTATACTAAGCTGATCCTTAATACTGAAAAGGCATGGAGTTGATAATGATGATTAATATGTACAGTTAACTTCGATAAAATCCTCAACCTCATTTTGGAACATAATTTTCAGAACGTTATTGATTTTTGTGTTTTCTTATTAATTTAATTTAATGTCCATTCTTTATTTCATTTGATTTGTAGTGCAGATTAAGTTTCTTGAACACATTTTTTATTGTGCCAGTCTGATGAAAATTTCAGTATTGTTAGCAAAAAGAAAATAACATTTCGCGTCTACACGGGGTAACTTTTTTGATTTTCTTTGTCTTCAGACTTGGTTGTTTGCAGAAAAACGAAACCGTCGTTCTATGATACAACGTAATAAAAGTTTGAGAAATAATCTCACGTAATACATGTTGTATAATAAATAAACTTTATTTGGTAATAATAAGCTAAATGCGCCAATCTCAGATAATGTAACAATCAATAAGGTACATTCGGTTTGCTAAAAGATACTAAACCTCTGGAAATTAATATTAGCAACTATTAAGCGTCGGTGATTCAGTGTTCAAGCACTTGACTTGCAATCTGCAGGTCCTGGGTTCGAATCCCGCCATGTACCAATGTGTTTTTCGATTTCCGTTTTACATATGTATTACATTTATCCGACGTTCTTACGGTGAAGGAAAACATCGTGATGCAACCTGCACATATCTGAGAAGAAATTCAAAGATATGTGTGAAGTTAACCAATCTGCACTTGGCCAGCGTGGTTGACTATGGCATAATCACCCTTAATTTAGGGTAGGATTCGAACCCCTCGGTGGGGACGTATAGAGAGCTGATGATGATGAATTATTAAGGCATTTTGTTAAAAGAATATCAAATTATTAGGCTTTGTTGCACATAAATGTATACGGGTAAAGTTCCTCAAACAATCGTGTTTGATAAATACGGATGTTTTCTGACATGCGCTCACTGAGACCTAAACAAAAAAGGTTATGTTTAACAAACGTTATATGAATCATTGGTGCGTTAATATACGCTCTGTTTATGGATGAATAAGCCAGTTACGAACACGGCTAGCAAAGGTTAACACGTTCGCTGCTACTAATTAGACGACTTTAAAAAGGAGGAAATCAATTCGTTTTTTTTTAAATGAATTAAAGTGAACTTGCAAGGCGAATGGTACGAGTGCGGAGTGATAAGCACATAAACAAGAAAGTAATGATTAACCGAAGTATGTATAGATTATGTGGAGGTGGATGTGCACAAGAAGGGAATGAATTCAGATATAAGTACCGGCGTTAGATATGGGCACGGTAGCGCAACCACCCACCAGACAGGTCGTGACAAGTCTGCGAATTACAGTATCAGGTAACTCTGTTAACACCCCAAAAGAGAGGACACCGTAGAAATCTTAACCAGGGTGCTAGTAGAGACTAAATCACATACTGATGAATACGTACGATTTTTAAGGAAGTTAAAAAGGTTTGGATGCAAGGCGTGTGGTTGTGAATGTGTTAACTACAGGAAGAATATAAAGATACGTTTGATGTATTTATAGAGAATCCTAACGCCTATCAGTTATTATTAGAGCCCCAACTATGAACTTAATGTTAGTGTGTTCTAATACATTTATTTATAATGCTTGACCACAGTCTAATGGTTTTTAATGATGAATCAGACAGTTATTTTTTTTTAATTATTGCCAGTATGATTTCATAGCTTGGTTTCAAACAGTTTTATAATATAATGTTTATAGGTATTCGGTTTTTTTATATCATAAGGTGGCAAACGAGCGAGCGGTCACCTGAAATCGCTGAAATAGCGAAGTGACCGTTGCCCATAGACATACGCAATTGCATATGCGTTGCCTGCCTTTAATCGACGGAGAAGAGGATGCACGGAAAAAAAATATTTAACCTTTCCATGCCTCCTCTCATCCGTAAAGTCCATTTCCACTTCCCATCCTTTCCTTATAAGAAAAAGGGTGGAAAGGGAAAGAGGACTAAATTAGGCCTCCGGGACGCACACTCATCAGACGAAACGCGGAATAGCTTCCACTTCACGCCTATCTTCTGTGTGGTCGTGGTATTTCACCGGGCGAGCCGGGTCAATTCGTGCGAAGATGTTAAAGCTGGCTCTACCACTGTTAAAAATCTGTGTGATAATTCACAGACGAATTACTTAGAATCCTTTTCTTAAAAACTAATAAAGTGGAGCCAATAGGATTCGTGAACTTAAGTAACAGTTCACCATAAAATAACAAAAGTTGAAACAAAAAGTAAAATTGCAACTTATGATTCACATTCGATTTTTAAATATCTCTGGTTTAAAAATCCGATCTGCGGTTCCTCTGGCATTGCTGATGTCCATGGGCGTCGTTGAACACTTCGGTGTTCCCGCTGCTCGTTTGCCCCCTTCTGTTATAAAAAAAACAGTATCAAACAGATTTCAAAGCATTGAATATATTGAAAGGGACAGTATGAGTTTTTTAATTGCGAAGGTCGCTGAGTGAAGGTGGAACTGATTGCCGGGTCACGCTATACCTGGAGGATTTGACCTTGTTATAGACTTGCCTTTATACTAGGTACGTTTTGCTTCAATGCATCTCGTAATGTGATAGCGCAGTAACACAATACCATCTTTTAACAAGGTTATTGCATTCCTCGGAGATCCTGGAACCCTCTTCAATTGTGAGTCTGGCAACCGAGAGGGTTTTAGTGGGTCAAACCCAAGATAACCCTATCTTCTTTCCAGAAGGTCTATGTTAGATGTCCCCTATAAAGGATGTTTCTAAATACGAATGCGCATATTGCTTCATATTGGAAGTCGTTGCTGTATAATTAAAAAAATAAAAGTTATAATTTAGGTCGATTATATAGGGAAATGGTGAAGAAAAATATACAAATAAAAAAATATCTTATATAATATCGATGAAAATATGGTAAACACATTTTTTGCCGTCTTACGGCTTAAAGAAAATATTGTACAAATAATAAATAAGAAGTCCTTTAACTTTTAATCCTCTTACAGTTTGTTTTTCCTTACTCTTTGAATTATATTTTTTACTGAGAAACTATATACCAAGCGATGTTCACCATATTATATAATTTTATATTTTTTGTTTATTTACATGTTAGTATTTTACACATCATTATAGTAATAATACTAGTGGTAGTAGATACTAGTCATAACATGACTGTTGGTCATTCTTTGACTACCATACAGAGTAATCCGTGAACTCCTCTTTTATAACACAACATCATGACGTAGCCACTTTTAAGTCCTACACAAATACTATTAGTCATATACGCAGTTTCTTTCCAATATACAATATACCTGTAGCATAATATCATAAAATTCTAATTCCTTTCTTACGATGCTGGAAAAAAATAATAAACTAACTTCAGAGTCATTAAATTGTAATTTAAGTGTTTCCCTTAGTGACAAATCAACAACATGCTGTAGCAGTAAAATCATACTTATATTATAAATGCGAATGTTTAGATGTATGGATGTTTAATATGCTTGAAGGGCACATAGGGTATTAAGTATTTCTTTAATTCCGCGGGGACGGAGTCGCGGGCGACAGCTAGCGAGCCAGCTAGTAAGTTCTAATATACGATTCATTAACCTCGAGCTGACAAATATGCCAAGGCTCATAGAACTCTATAGAATTGTCCGGAATGCGATAATTTAGGGGTGTTGTGTTATTCATGGCATGGGACAAAGGCCAAGGTCAATATCCTAAGTATTCATACGTCCCTACACAACTACAGCCTCGCATTCCAAGACATACACCCCTTATAGTGTCGATTTAGTGAATAACATTACACTAAAAGCCCTTCTATGAACTTATAGCTAAACTACTATTAAGAAAAGAAATAATATTAATTCTGATCCTTCGAGTCAGATAAAAATGAGTAAATAACTTTATAAATATTTTCTAAATTCATATTCACTTTAATAACTCGTTAATTGAATTATGTTAAACGAGAAATACATTTAAATGTTTATTTAGCATTAAGTTAGCAAGGAAATAAAAAAATCCTAGCAGAAAGTGTATTGTAGGTTCTTCTCCTAGCTAGTTCTTTAGTGATTGTACTTTGATAGTTATAGGTACTGATTATTTGTTTTCTGCAAACGTTTTACATTTCAATGACGAAGTAATCATTGATGCCAATTGAAATAATCAATCAATTAAGATCAATTGATTTGTATAGTTACTTATAACATAAATATCAAAGCATTGCAGTAGAGACCCAAACTACACGCTTTAAATAAACAATACTAAATCAATACAAACATTTCTTTGTTTCTAACAGAGAAATATAACATCTATAACAAACAATCTTACTAATATTATAAATGCGAATGTTTGGATGTATACCATCCATCTATGTTTGTTAGAAAGTATCTCCAGAACGACTGTATGGATCTAGCTGAAATTTGGCATAGATGTAGAACATAGTCTTGAAGAATACATAGGCTACTGTTTATTTTAATCCCACGCGGACCGAGTCACGGGCGGCAGTAGTATTGAAATAAAAATGTCATCTATTGTTCCCGGTTTATAAGCCTGTCTTCAACATTCCCCTTGTATCCACGCGCCTTATAAAAAGTTCCTTAGGGAACCAGCTGTCGGGCAGGTGTGGGGACAGCTGTTCTTAACGGATGTCGACTCAATTCTTTGTGACGTAAGCAATGTGTGGAAAATTTTGTTGCCTGTTGAAGACGTAATTGTATATTAGTGTAAAGATTTGTAAATCATCTAGTTAAGTCTATAGAAATAATATTGTTTGTGTAATGAACGAAGTGTGTTTGGATATTATTCTTTTAAGAATGGCCTATTTAACATGAATGTAAAGCCGGCTCTACACAGTCTTTAACAGTCGAATTGATTTTTTTTTATAAGAGAAGGGGGCAAACGAATTGCGGGAACACCGAGGTGTTCAACGACGCCCATGGACATCAGCAATACCAGAGGAACCGCAGATGCGTTGCTGGCCTTCAGTTCAGTTCACGTTCAATGCCAGATGTTCAGTAAAACATACGTGTACAAGTTGTAATTGTCAGTTAAATGGTGCGATTATCGCACAATTTCTTGCCTCGTACAGCCGCGTTATGGAACGATCTGTCCTCGGCGGTATTTCCAAACCAAGACCTTCAAGAAGCGAGCATACCATTTCCTTAAAGGTCGGCACCGCATCTGCATTTCCTCTGGTATTGCAGATGTCCATGGGTGTCGTTGATCCTGGCGCTCGTTTGCCTCTTCTCTTATAAAAAAAAACATTTCTGTTCTGTCTATGGACTGTAACCGGCTTTATTTAAAGTTGTATGAAGGGGTATTATTTTTCATATGCATAAATGTGCATAAATCGAAGTACAAATTTTGTTAGATTTTGTCATAATTTCGGTGAAAAAATAAAGGATGTTATAAAATGACATAAACTAAAATTAACACGAATAATAATTACCCCAATGACATAGAAGAGACGTAATATTATACTCCTTATTCATTGAATAACCTTATTCTTAATATATGGTACTTATTATTACGTTTTCATAAAACTATGTTAAACTATTTTTAGCATAGACCTACAGTCTAACATACATACTGTAGGTCATATTAATATTATGGCTTGGTTACATACAATGTTGTAAACTGTCGCCTGGCTTGATTTATAATTCTAGTTTCACACAAGGGCAGAAAATTGTTACTGTTCCAGTACTGCTATTCTTTGAACGTATACTTGAAGAAAAAATTGTGCTGTTTTGGCATTTTGTTGTTGTCTCTTTATAGTCGAAAATAATGAAAGAGATATTAATATTTTTTATTTATTTTATTTATTAAAAATGTATACACATTAACAATTAAACAAACAGGTTGAGCGTTGGAGTCTGTCATAGTATGAACTGTGTGACAGACACCGGCGCCTTTCCTTTACAATTTACATAGTTAACAAATTAGTGCTTGTGTGTGTGTGTATGTGTGCGTGTGTGTACGTGTGTGCGTGTGTGTGTTACCGCGTGTCTTTGTCAATTAAATTTGTGTTCATTTCGTGTTTTTTCTAATTGTAGGGCCAAAGTAACTTTTCAGTTTCATCGTAATTTAAGTTTAGTAAAAATGTTATTACAGCTCTTTTACATTTCTTAAAGGAAAGGGGGTAAATGCTGATAGCCTTATTAATAGTGTTGTAAAGACGAGGTCCTATGACTGCATAGCGGTGATCAGCAACGGTAGTTCGGTATTTAATGCATTTAAATATGTATTAAATACAAGTCAAAGTAATTCTACTGCACTACTTTACTGTTCTACCCATGTGTGAAACTATATACTAGTACAGTGCCCGGGGCATTAATATTTCATTCTCAGTGTTAGAATTTTATATGGCCACGAACCCACGTCCATACAATGCTTTGTTAAGGTAGATTTATACTGACATATATTTTCTACTTGTTACTTGTGGTTGTGAATTTACGCCTGCTAGGTCATATATTTTTATAATAATAATAATAAAGCAATTCTAGAAACCACTCGCATTGTGAGCAGGCTGTCTCTGCAGCACTGATAATGGTTGCTTGAGTCATCGGGTTCCGTAGCCGGTGGAGCTCTATTTTTATAATATATATTATATTTTATTAAAAAATGTAATAATTTTTTTTAATGTTAAATAAGAAAAAAAAATAGAAAAAAATTAAAAAAAAACCACAGACTCATTAATATTTAAAACACTTATAAGAAAGTAGTCGTTAAAAGTACATTTTTAAATCAAACATAAAGCATTAATTTAATTCATACATCTTCATAGTTTAATTATTTCTCAACATACAACCATTGTGGTTGTATATTTAAATTGACTCCATATTAAACATATAGCTATAAGGAAAATCACTGGTTAAATGTAAGGCTAACTCAGGATATTTGCGTCTTATTTTAATTAGGCACAAATTGTTATTTTCCTCATACAAATACAGAACACTTGAATGCAATATTCATAGTTACGATAAGACATGGTATGTCATGTCACCTAGGTGTAGTATTTTTTTAAAATAATATATTATAATAGCAGATTTTTAGTAAATTTACTAATATTTCTTTTTACCATTCCAACTAAGCTCTAGGCTTGTGCTAGGATATGGTTTACGACAATAGTCGAAAGGCGGGATTCGAACCCCCGACCTTGAGATCGGAAATCCGTACCCTTAACAATTAGGCTATTGACGCTTAAAACTTGGATTTATTTCTGCAGCTTGATGTCCGCGTTTGTTTTGAGTACTGCAAAGCGATTGAGTCATTCTATGTTGGTTTTGTATTATGTTAATCGTCAATGGATCGGTGTTGTATGCTATTAATATTAAAATAGTGATGTCCGTTTGTTATGACTTGCATACGTTTTAACGTCGTTGTTTTGTCTAAAATAATTAAATGTATAGTAAATTGACATGTTGTAAAATAACGCATAATTTAATCGCGAATTTCGTACAGATTAAAAATATTCATTTTTTTAATTTAAATATTTTGTAGTATCCATTGATTTGTGTGCTTAATAATTCAAAGCTATCTTATGATTAGTAACTTTTACCTGCATTGATAATTCTATTGGTCATCTCCAACCAATGTTTATTAATAGCTGCTGCCCGCGACTCCGTTCGCGCGGATTAAAAAAAAACTTAATAAGTTGTCTGTGCGTTCTTCCAGAATATATTCTACGTGTGTGCCAAATTTCATCAAAATTCGTTTAGACGTTTCGGAGATACCTTCAAACAAATATCCATCTATCTAAACATTTGCATTTATAATATTAGTAAGATGTGTTACTGTTATAGATACGTAACTATAGCTATTGCGATCGATGTCCACTCTATAATTCTCTGGCACGCGCTCGTGTGTACCGTATTTCGTAACCAACGAACGATTTACGTATTTTTAGATGCACTTTATTCAATATTTTTGTAATACCCACGTCATTATATATCTGGATTTCTAGATGCTACGATTTAAAAATAAAATGTAGTGTAGGTGTCTAGGTATTTTAGACATACCATTTTTTGCATAAATACGCGCATTTTAAAAGTGGTAGAGCCCACAATAACATCTAGCTATATATATCTGAGTTGTGTAAAAATTAAGTTTAAATAATATTTCTATATTCATGTTTGTTTTATCATAAAAAAAGTTTGTTTTATAATTACATACTAATTTTAAACATGATTATCAAAATTATGTTAATTAGTTATCCTAATAGTTACACGGAACAAAACAATGTCCTTTATATAATCTAAAGACATATTTACATATAATTAATATCATTTTATCATGGATACTAGCTGTTGCCCGCGACTCAATCAGCGCTGAATTAAAAAAATACATAATAATGTTAGGGAGAAAATCCTACACTGCCGGTATACCAGCACAACACTAGTCTTACTAAAATGTCGACATCTATGTCCCCTCACTAATCATTCTGACATTTGGTAATGTAAGCGCGCCATTCGCGCCAAAGGTTTGTAATTAATAATAACTAAAAATATGTAGCGTGGTGTGTTCTTCCAGACTATGTTCTATATGTATGCCAAATTTAATCGAAATCCGATCAGATGTTTTGGAGATACCTTATTCATCGAAACTCGCTGATATTTGGCAGAGATGTAGAATGAAGCTTGCCAAAACTTGTTGCTTGATCTGTTATGTTTGTGCTAAGTTATTTTACGTCAGAAATTTATGTCTTTAAGTAGGAAATAATATTCTTTTAAGATTTTTTAGTAACTAAAGGTTACACCTAAGTAAAATATTGTTATATGTTGTCTTAAGCGAAATAATTTTGCTTATGTAAGTAACTATGTTCACAAGCCCTTGATAAAAATGCTTACGTTGGCATTAAAACGAACGCGTAATAAAGGTTAGCTTTTGTGAGAACGAGGGGTGGAACGGATAAGTGATAGACAAGGGGAAAGGGATGAAAAGGTGGGTATAAAAGAGAGAAAAATTTACTAAGAATTATTAAATTAAAACGATCCCATGTCCCGGTCATAAATAATCCGGTTTCTCCTTTATTGTTTGTTGTTTTTTTTTATGTCCAAAATCTTCTTACTAATATTATAAAAGTGAATGTTTGGATGGATGTTTGTTTGAAGGTATCTCCAGAACATTCGAACCGATCTCGATGAAATCTGGTACACATATAGAACGTAGTTTGGAAGAACACACAGGCTACTAATTATGTTTGTTGTTAATTCCGCTCGGACGGAGTCGCGGGCGACAGCTAGTATCTGTATACAACATATTACAATCGGAATTTTTCTAAAGGAACTATTTTTCTAGAGACAGAAGGTACCTTGATTAAAAATAGAGCATTTTTAATGCTGTTTCGTTAGAAATAGCGTTGTTATACAGCGCGTTAAAACACTTAAGTTCGCTTCACAATGTGTTGAAGTGGCAATGGTAAGCCACTCAACACAGACTGACGAAGCAAAACAATGCAAACTATTGTTATATGTTTTTAATGATATCAGAGAAGACTACTTTTACTTTGCTTCGCAACCGAAACATCTGAACGAATTGTCATACAAAAACTGTAAGTAATAACTAACTGTCGCACGCGGCTCTGCCCTCGCGGAATTAAAAAAAAACTTAATTAGTAACCTATGTGTTCTTCCAGAATGTGTTCTACATCTATACCAAATTTCAACAAGACTCGTGCAGCCATTCTGTAGATACCTTCAGACAAACATGCATCCATCCATATAAACATTGGCATTTATAATATTAGTAAGATTGGAGTGTATTCATCATCAGCTCACTATACGTCCCCACTGAGGTGCTCGGAGCCTACCCTAGGTTAAGGGTGGCTAGGCCTTAGTTAACCACGCTGGCTAAGTGCAGCTTGGTTGACTTGACACATATCTTTGAATTTCTTCTCAGATATGTGCAGGTTGCATCATGTTTTCCTTCACCTTAAGAACGTCGGATAAATGTACATATGTAAATCGGAAAACGAAAAACACATTGGTACATTTAAGTGAAGTAGATTTATTTTACAAGAAATAAATTTTTTAGACAAGAGTGTTTGAAACTCAAGTAAATATGTATGTTTAACGATTTCGTTTTGATGCGGTTTCTTACGTAAGATTTATAAATCAATTTATGTATGTAACATGTTACTATCGAACACGTAGCGAGGGAAAATTAATAGCGTTTCCGACGGCGATAAAATATGACAATGATTGAGATTTGATCGTTACAAGCCGTGACATCTGTGCGAGGATTTATTTATTGGTATATTGTGGGTTTCCATTGCTAACAAACTTGTACAAAACATATTAACATCTCTCTTATTTATCATCTTCTTTTCCATTGGTCGATATATTTAAAAGTTCAATCTACTTTTCTAAAAAAAAAACATAGGTAATACAAAATTAAAAAAAAAATCTTTACGTTTTTAGCAGTCAAAACTGGTTAATGTTATATTGAAAGAAACAAAACACAAAAATCGTTTACACTTTTTTCATTTTAAAATTTAATAGTTGTTTTACACACGTAAACTGGTGATTAAACTATAACGCCTTTTAACTGTTATAACGGTTCAAGATAACTCGTTCGATAATCGTAACTGCGGAGATAGTAATTGATTGTCCGTATAAAGAGCACCGGTTAGTGTGGTGCTACATAGTTACGATTGACCGTTATCAAATAAAGATGCAGATTTACATACAAAATTCAACAAACTAAAAACAAGATTCTACTACTTAAATTGTATAAAATTATGCCCACTATCCCATTTATTTCATACTAGCGATCGCCTGTGACTTCGTTAGCGCAGAATTTAAACTAGACGATAATACACCCGCGTGCAACAGCTATCTTACCGTTAAAGTCCCCTCAAAATCGATCCTCCCGTTCCGGAACAATCGCAGCCTTGCAGACAGACTTATAGACAGATAATTTTTTTAAAAATTGGTTTTTCGTTATCATGAAAATATATGATTTATACTTTTAGATATTATTCATTAGAATCCTTTGACGCGAATGACGTGCTGTCGTTACAATGTCCAGTGTCAGAATGAATAGTGAGGGGACATAAACGTCGACATTTTAGTAAGGCTGTTACGTCAATACACTGGCTCATTTTCGGATTTTCTTCCTATTATGAATTTTGATTTATTTTTCGATATTACATAAAAGTGTATATAATTCCAATTTTATTAATACATAAGGAAACAATCAATATTAAACTAATCCTTTAATATTTTATGCTGCGTTTAAAATAGTAGTATATTAAGAACAAGTTTAAAGACCAACATATTAGCTATCACAAAAACTTACAAGACTTGTAGAGTATGAATCATTTCACCTAACTTTCGAGCGAAGTAAAACCGTGAGAGATATCAAACAATTGCTAGAACACGGCTGTTAGAGTACTTTTAACAAATAAGCACACGATATAATTGTTTCTTTTTAGTATAATTAACTTCGATGTCACACTTTCATAATATTTTAGAATCTTACTAAAATTATAAATTAGAATGTTTGTATGGATGTTTGTTTGAAGGTATCTCTAGAACGGCTGAACGGAACTCTATGGAATTTGGCATACTTATAGAACATAGATTGGAAGAACACATAGAGTACTAATTAAGTTTTTTTTGTAATTCTGCGCGGACGGAGAAGCGGGCTACAGCTAGTAATAAATATGTTCGATAGTTAAAAAAAAAATGTTTTATGCAACATTTTTCCTGCCACTAAAACACAAAAACAATGCAAAACTTCCCTTTAATTGAATTATCCTGACAGTTATTAGACCATAAAAGAACAACTTTTCTTATAACTTCAGTCAGTAAGGACCGCTACACACGGACAGCTTCAAGCACTTCGTGTATGGAGGGCTCAAGTTATGGTCGTTATGAGTCAAAGGATATCAACAACCAGATTTAAAGATGAAACAGCGCATATGACGCATCCAACAAAGAAATGTAGATGAATCATATCAGAGCGAGATGGAATGTTCGTTGGCAATTGACTTTATTGTATTTCCTGCATTTATGAACATTTTACTATTGTAAAGGATTTTGATATCAATCTTAGTCATCTTTACATAAAATACTAGCTCTTGCCCGCGACTCCATTCGCGCGAAATAAAAACTTTATTAGTAGCCTATGTTCTTCCAGGCTATGCTCTACATCTGTCCAATTAAACCGAGAACTGTTAAACCATTCTGGAGATACCTTCTAACAAACATCCATCCAACCAAATATACGCACTTATAATCTTACTAATATTATAAATGCGAATGTTTAGATGGATGGATTGATGTTTGTTCGAAGGTATCTCCGGCACGGCTCAAGGTATCTAGATGAAATCTGGCACAGAAAACATAGTCTGGAAGAACACATAGGCTACTTATTACTTTTTTAATTTTGCGCAGACAAAGTCGCGGGCGACAGCTATCTGTAATATTAGTTAGACAAGTAAGATACAGTCTAGTTAGATCTGTTTTTTTACCCTATTTTATTTGCATAAAAAAATATTCGCTAAGATGCAAAAAACCTGTCTCACCTGTTTTATCGATACAGCTGTGGTTATACGGAATAACGGAATCATACTTATTAAGAATGCAGCTCCATTGAGACGCCAATAACCTTACTAATATATTTGTCTCGATATAATTTGCATAGTAAATTAAACTCTCCTGTTTAAAACATAAGGTTAGTTTAATATAATTTTATTGTAACAACCGGATATGCTTCGGCATAACTTGCAAATAGTTGCTTCTTAATCGAGAGAGTGTCCAAGGAGTTTCAATATTTTCAGTCAGGCCACATAGAAAATAAAGAAATAATTTATTCTTTTTAAATATGTCAAAAAACTTTATTCGTTGTCTTTTTCTATTCATATTCAACAATACACGTTTATTTTCGAAAAAAGTGAATTTTATTTTATCTTTCTAACAGTTTTAAGTTTATCTTTATATTAATACCTGATTCGAAAACTTTGTAGGACTTTTTAAACAAAATTGTGCATAAAATTTGCACCAATTTCACGGTGTCTTAGTCCAATATAAGCTAGATAGTTGGAACTTATTTGTCAAATAAAGTCGTCGTTTGCGTCTCACAATCGCCAAATAATCAATTAAACGCAAACTTATGTGGACTTTAAAATTATGTGGACAAAAAAAATATGTTTAATGAAAAATATACTTTGATTTTGGTTAAATTACTATTACTATTAGGCAAGCAGACTCAAAGAGAATGTAATTTCTTATTTCACAGAAACTTAAAATCAGCAGTAACTTTGTAACGTCCGTAATTTCCCAGGGTTCATTTGCCGGGCTAATAAATCCCTTGGCGGGTTGTCATTTATAGCTCCATTAAAATAACCCTCCTAAATGAAAAGAGTACGATCTGCCGGCTCATCAATTTACAACGTCGCTTCTTAAGCCTCTACAGGGAAACGGAATTAATTTAACAGCCTAATTAATTGTAATTTAATTGTTAATTTTCACAAATTAATCATATTTTTAATTTATTAAATAATTATTATTTTATAAGATGTAGATTGTAGAAATAGGTATCTAGAATTTTCTGAAATTTTAGCACGCATATAAAGATAATTTTGACAGCATCCTTTTTATTAGGTCTTATTACAAAGCAATAAAAGCTAATGGTCAATTTAACGATTCTTCATATTATTTAAAACTAGTGACTCAGTCAGCTCGAAATTAAAAAACAACTTAATGAGACTTCTTTCAGACAACTTTCTACACCTATGTCAAATTTTAGCAAGATCTGTTGAGCCGTTCCGGAAATACCTTCAAACAAACATCCATCCATCTATCCATCTAAACACTCGCATTTATAATATTAGTTTAAAATATTGCTAGAATTATAATAAGACTTGGAGTATTGAACATATAAGACTAACTTTAAAGTTCCCTAAAAGCAAAGTTTCTAACGCTCTCGCGATTCTTCGTGAAAAAAAAAATTGCGCTTAAAATTTGCACAGGCGCTGTCTTCGTGCGGTTGTAGATTCGATTGAAAAAGTCCTTGAAACTTCTCGTTTGCCGCAATACGTTTGTGGTTTGTTAGTTGCGAACTTTTGTGCGCGAATTAAACTTAATAAATAGTTAATGAAATTGGTTCAAAAGACTCATAATTTTAAATAAATATGATTAAAATATTAATAGATAATTAACAAATTCAAGGTGAAAAATGTCATCTGTAATAATCTGCATTCATTATTTTGAGAATGTGCAGCACATCTTTCGCATGTTACTAAATTCTGATTTATTCTTAGAGTTAGCTTACGAATGTATTTGTGTATGATGTCTGATTATTTGTCCGAGTACAGATAAAGTTTCTTTACGCTCACATGTGGCGGCGAAGAGTTCACGTATCTTTAGTGATGTGCCTTTGCGCAGTGGATTATTAAAAATAAAGACTTTTTTGTACTTTTATGTCATAAAATAATATCAATACTGATATTTTCTTTTGTACAGTTACTAAGTAAACATTCACTTTAACTCACTAAACTTTTTAAAGTTTTTTTAATTTTTCCTTTAAAAGTTTTTTAATTTCACTTACACGAATGAACTTGTCTGAATTTGAACGTTACGTTTCTTAATAGATTTATTTGTGTTATCGATATTTTTAACGTCTCGTCTCTTTACAACACTACAATCCTTTTTCTTTTTAATACGTCCCTCGCATCCGGACGCATGGACGCGCACCAAGATGAAAGATAAAATCCACTCTAAATTTAATTTAGAGAATTCAGAATAAATAAATAAATAATAATAATAAATATTATCGATATTATGCTACTTGCTGTATTAGTACATTTTTTTATTTTATTTTTTGTTTTATTTTTTTTCTTTTTGTTTTCAGGATTTGCAGAACATATTGCAGTTTAAATTTTCTCAATGCTAGCCAATTGTAAGTTTCTTTTTTATTTTCTATTATTTTTTATTATTTTTTTAAATTTGATTTTTTATGTTTCAATGTTTTAATATTTTAGTTTATTTTTAACGAAATTCTGAAGGATGACAATATGTTTTTGCACCATGTTTGACAGTGGAAACTCATAGCATTAACTAACATAAAACTTCATGAGTCTATTTAAGTTAGCCGAAGTTTAACAAAGTTTAGATATAGAGAAGGGATCTCTTTACGTATGACTTCCTATGTTCGCAACAATTTAGTACCCGAGATTAATTCAAAGTTTCACCTCATATAGGACCATTTACTTTCAAAGTAACAAGGGAGTTAATAATTCTTTATTTTCTTAAGAAAATTTTATCACTATTAAAGTAACTATAGTAGTTTTGACAAGTCATTACAAGTTCCTTGTAGAGTAAAGAAATTATTGCGAAAATTTATTTGAATGCATATTAGGTACAAAAAGTGTGGTACAGCCCTAAACGGTTAATCTATTTTTATGAACCTAGGTCTATCCTAACATAATCTTACTAATATCATAAATGCAAAAGATTAAATGGATGGATAAATGTTAGTAATTATGTATCTTCTTAATGGCTGCACGGATCTCGCTGAAATTTAGCATAGATGTAGAACATTTTCAAATCCGCGCGAGCAGAGTTGCGTGAAAAAGGTTGGGAAAATTATAAAGCAAAGGAAATAATGACTAATATTTATAGATAAATACATTATACAGGTATAGGTTTATTGAGTACTTATTAGGCTTACGATGCTATGACTAAGAGAAAGGTATTTCTAGGTTAATTACATCGATCGCTTAATGCAGACCTTTACCGTTTTTGTTGTGTCAAGGCTAACATATAAAGAATGATAATGATTTATGGATATTATAAGATACTAGCGATCGCTTGCGACTTTATCCGCGAGGAATTAAATTAAAAAAAAAAAACTTAATAAGAAGTCTATGTGTTCTTCCAGACTATCTTCTATATGTATGCGAAATTAAGGGGTGACTAGGCCATAGTCAACCACGCTGGCCCGGTGCGGGTTGGTTGACTTCACACATATCGTTGAATTTCTTCTCAGATATGTGCAGGTTGCATCACAATGTTTTCCTTTACCGTAAGAACGTCGGATAAATGTAAGTATGTAAATCAAAAATTGAAAAACACAATGATATATGGCAGGATTCGAACCCAGGACCTGCAGATTACAAGTCAAGTGCTTAAACCCCTGATCCACCGACGCTTGACTGGATATAAGCTAAGCAAGCTATAATCATATTCAATTTTATCTTACTCAGTATTATGTTACGTTCTATTTTTAGAAATGGACCCGTCCCGTGGTTATGCGGACCTAAAACATTTTGTTGCCTGATAAATCTTTACGTTGAGGATAATTTAAAAAGGTTGCGAACGCAGGTCATTGACTCCTTTGACGATTACGAAATTAGATATTTTAGACTATAAAATACTTTGTTAAAAAAAGTTTTTTAAATTAAAAGCTGGTGGACAGCTTGTGATATAAAAAGTTCAAAAATACTTACTACTAAATCACGTCTACTAACTTTAAAGAGGAACGATTATGTTTGATTGTTGGCTTTGAATAGGCTTAAAAAGTAGTGAACCGATTTGAAAATATCTTTCACTGTTACGAAGCTAGACTGTCCTCGGATGACATAGACTATATTTTTTAATTTAATTTCTTCGCCGGCGAAATCAGCCAACTGCTATGTTATAAAATCCTTATGGTGTATTATATATCTTATATCGATCTCGATCTAAAGGATCTATCGATACGATAGGATCCTTTCTCATGTATTACCGCTTTACACTGTCAATATTCCAACTATCTTTACCAAAACATGTTTTTTTTTAAGTGTTAGAGATGAAAATATATCTTGTACGGAGTTTTAGGCTATGAAAACTCATGTTTTTCGCTATTCTTTCTGACGGTGTTAACCTAGTTTCCGACTCGCATTTATTACAACCACGTTGAAAAGAATTTCGCAAATGTCAAGCTGCTAGTTATAGTTTCAAATGGAATTCAAAGGCAAAGGCTTTAGCTGACGAGGGATTACGAGTAACGAAGTTACAGTCGAGGACGTATTTTTCATACCCACCATTGAACATCGAAGACAGAAAGCCCTGATTTATAGCTCTACTGGATTATAAATGAGAAGCAAATTTAATTCCTTGACTGTAAACTCAAGGACGTATTTATATTTCCAAAACAATTCAATATGTGAATTTTTCACAAACAAATTGAATAAAAAATTTGGTTGCTCTATGTTGCAAAATTATAACGTTTCTTAAAACTAATAATAATTTCTTACCTTCTCTTACTCGTGATGAGAATTTCGTCCCTTTAAAATGGCACTCGCCTAAATTAATTTAAGACTAAAATATGGATGGCAAACTTAATTAACAAAAGGGTACCCGGCCGACGGGTGTTCGATAAGGTTTACAAAAGCACATCTTGCATAATTTCTCAGTATTGACTTTAATGGGGCAAGTTTTCAGATGGTACGCAAAAATCTTAAGATGAATTTAAACTTTATTACTTTACTAGCTTTCGGCGGCGACTTCGTTCGCACGGAATAAAAATAAAAATTAGTAGCCTATTTTTCCTCCAGTCTATGTTCTACTTCTATGCCAAATTTCTTCGACATTTTTTAACCCGTTCTGGAGGTACCTTTAAACAAACATCCATCTATCCATCCATACATACATCCAAACTTTCGAATTTTTAATGTTAGTAAGATTTTAACTTAAGCTAATGTTATTGTGTAAATCAATTAATGAACATTGTAAGGCGGAGCCTTAATAGAATGCATCAGGGCCGTAAGTGCAAGCTTCACTCGTCTTGTGTGTATAGTCATTAGCCACGTTGCTCGAGCCTACATTTAACCGTGTACACATTGCTTACATCGTTCATTTTATAGTATAAGAGCTACAGGAAAAGATTGAAGAGCTACAAGGGAAAACCACACCACAGAGTGGAGGCGCGTGCAGTTCATCATGTATATGTAGACGTCAGCTACGTTCACAATGCGCACGGGCAGAGGCGGGTCGGGTAGTAAGGGTGTTTCTAATGTCTTAGTCCGCACTTATCGTATACAATGATATAGCGTCTGTAAGGTGACTATGCTTGTGGTTCTAAACCAATTTGATTCAACAGCCAAAGCGTCGTCGTCGTCTAAGCTCGATGCAGATGCCAAGACGGGAGCAGAGCCCGCAGCCGCCCCCGTACCCGGCTAGTGCAGTCTGATTAGCATTAGTCTTAGAGTTTATATAAGGACTTAAGTTAAAAAAAACAATCTTGGTGCTACAAAATTTATATTTTAGTCAAGTATAAGTTCGCGAAATGTTATTCGTTGTATTGCAAAGGCAGTGTCCGCACAGGTCAATGACACAAGACGAACCAAAGGTCACGTTTTGCAATATTAGGTACTAAAGTGCATTGTAATGCATCTAAGTAAACATAAGGTGTTTTGTTTAGTTAATGTAACGTGTGTTACTAATATAACAATATTATGATTTAATTCGACTCACTATTAGGTAATTCTTACATTACAAAATTTAGAAAAAAAAGATTTCTGAATTCTATTTACGAATGTCTTGATAAAAAAACGCATAAAAATATATTTACATATTACACGTAGTTAAAGTTTATTAGAAATATTATTATAATTTTATTATATTATTTATTTTCGCATTATCTGATTGTTTAGTGGAAGCACACCTTTAATATGAACAGAGTATCGATTAAAAAATTGCTACATATTCCCCCACGTACGTAGTTCCTTAGGATTTTCCAGTCCAAGTAATGCAGTGTAACGATAAAGTGACGAGACATGTTCACGTAGACGGAGGCCGCCCCTTCATTATAATATTTATGATTTCCCAGAAAATGTTACGAGTAAGTTCGAATCATGGAAACAATGTATTTCTAAAAGGTAAACCGTTATATGTTTTGGATATAATAGGTTATGATATAAAAAAAAAAACTGTGTGCCTAGCACGTGTATTTGCAACAAGCGCCTTCGTATTGTTATCGCCAATTATGTCAAAATTGGTATGAGATTTTTGGTGTACTTTACGGCCGATACGCTGCACAAGTAATACACATTTTGTCGATGACGATACGGTAGCGTTTGTCACTAATATTCGTGATAGGCCCACTAAACTTATTTTCGTGTATGTGAGTGAGATTTTATTTGTTTCATATTCTTTTTCTTAGTGTCATGGGCCTATAGTCAATCGGATTTTTTTTTAATTTATTATCAGAGAAAAAGTATTTATATATTAGGACCATGAAATTCTACAATACGAACAAACAACTCAGACATCTACAGACTTTGGTCCGTACTCTTTTTTGTGCATATTCCTTATGTTAAATGACGATAATAATTTGTACAATATAATATTTCTTATTATTTTTTTTTTTAAGTTACAAAACCTGTGGTCATATTTAAAACATAAGAACATTAATTTTTAACTCAAGCTGAAGTAAATATGTAGCCGTTGTTCAGTGGAAAGGTATCGCGTGACATAGGGCGACGTATCGATCCACAAAACCCTGCTTACATTGAATAAGTAACAACCCCAGCTTTAATGTCACAAAGGGTTGTTGGAAAAAACAAAAACAATTACGCCTTATAAATTCATGGATGTATGGATTGCTGGCTGTCGGGACACCGTCCGCGTGGAATTAAAAAAAAAACTTAGTAACCTACGAGTATGTGTTCTTCCTGACTATGTTCTACATCTATTATAAATTTAATTAAGATCTATGCGACCGTTCTAGAGATACTTTCTAACAAACATCCATCCATACATCAAAACATTCGCATTTATAGTATTAGTAAGATAATAAGCTTACCGCGTAACTCCAGAAGGGTACAGTCATACATTCTACTATTATACTATTTTTTAATTATTTATTATTATTTTTATTATCGTGTTTCAACTTTGAAAACCCACTTTAAATTGAAACATTAACGCAAGATGCTTCAAGATTTAACGACGGGTCCTCTCGGGTTTGTTAATTAAGTTTACCCTTCTATATTTTAAGACCCGAATTAATTAAAATACTATTTTAAAGTAACATCCTTTTAGTCACGATTTTAGGCACAGATGTTCTTCGTCATATTACTATACATGTTATTGCACAATATGGTCTCTTACTCCTTAGTATGGGTTTTAGCTCTAGTATGAACTAGCTGTTTCCTGCGACTCCAGTTGCCCAGAATTAAATAAAAACTTAATTAGTGGCGTTTGTGTAGCAGACTATGTTCTACATCTATGCCAAACAGCGTGATCCATGCAATTGTTCTGAAGATACTTTTTAACAAACATCCATCCATCCAAACTTTCGTAGTCATAATATTGCGATAGTTAAAGTTACAATTAAGTTTGTAATCAGACTATGTAGAATGTATATTAATAATTTATTACGTCAAATCTTGATAGAGCAATTTATAGGATTAAGTAAAGCCGCGATTCCACGATCATTGTTTCCGTGTCGATGAAAAGGGAGGGTTCACGCGTTGTCTACCGCAGACACATGTGGAAACGTACTTTATGCAAGCAGGCGGGCGCATTCAACCCGTGTAATGACTCGGCAAATTGTCCATTTGAATAACAATCGAATGAGCCGCGAGCTATGTAAACCGATATTATACTATATAAGCAATGCATGATCATATTAATGCCTATGGTATGCGAACTTGGGAGTATCTCCTGCCGCAGCTGCTCAGCGATCTGTAAAGCGCCGTGCTTGAACAAATCGTTAAGAAACCAGAAAAATGTAAAAGAATTTTGAAATCGGCACTTTTAAATAAATAACTTATGTTTATTGCAAATTAAAAATCAATTGTTTTATATATCTATAATATTTTTTGTCTTTCTATTTTGGTCTTAAAACCGTTTAATCTCTGTTCTTTTTGTTTAATATAATTGTGAAATTGTTAATAACGTCTGCATTTGTTAATTTGCTGATCTTATAAATTAATAAGCGACCAGTAAGTACATCCTGTGGGTTTTAGTACTGCTGTCTAACAGATATCTAATTTGTTATGTAAAGATGAAGATTTTGTATAATAAAATATATATATATATATTCAGGGGTATGGTGTGATAACATTGTATTAAGCATGTAGTTAGTCTTCGTTTTGTCAAAGAGAATTAGGGATAATATAATTGTATTACCACAATGGAAACTCAACGTTACGTGTTACAAAGTATATTATTAAAAACTCTTTTATGGTTTATGAAACGAAAAAAAACCGATTCTCCGTCCTACCGTTCGTCTTTCAATTTACCGTAAACCTCCTATAAAAACACTGCTGATAAAAATCTCAATAAGCGATTTCTTTTACTAAGAATTTATAAACGAACCCTTTGAATAGCAAGGTATTTTGTTTATATCGCTTTAGTTTTCTAGAGCTACTTTATGTTACATACATGTTGAGGCTATATTTTATACATAACTAACTGAACCGGCAAACTTTAGTAGGTATCGCCCGCGAATCCGTCCGCACAGAAGTAAAGAATGTTAATAGCCAATGTGTTCTTCCAGACTATATTCTACATCATTGCCAAATTCTAGCGTGATCCTTGCAGCTATTTTGGAGATACCTTCAAACAAACATCCATCCATACAATCGCATCAACATACTGAAATATAAATTAATTTTAATCACTTAAAATCTAGACAATTGCTTTAATATATACTTTATTCAACCGTGTTAGGTATTGTCGTGTTTCTTATCCTTTAGATCTGTTCGTAGTTATTCCATTCTCGTCGGCCGGGCTCGTCGGGGACGCGAATTCAATTTGACGTTATTTACGCCGCTCTGATATCGCGTAGGCTGGGCTTTGAGACGACGGTACTATTTTATACACTTTATACTCGCCCTTGTTTTCCAATGGAATTTTTAGTTTGTTAGATTTAGGAATCTGAAAAGAAAGAATGGGATAGGTCAAAAATATCTATGAAAGTTAAGATCATTCTTTCGTACTTTTAAGCAAATCAAAATGTTTATCTATGTGTTATGATTATGTAATAAACTAATATAGCTATTTACATTAAGAAATAAATTATTAACCGTGGGTTTCTGATACCAAAATCCCCGTGTGAAACTTGTTATCGCTGTTTTGCCAAAGACAATGACAGGGATGACGACATGTTTTATATAGAGAATTTAGTCTCAGATATCCACTGTAATATAAAGAAAATATTAGGAACATAAGAAACATTTCTTCTTTTCTAAAATTAAAATGATTAGTATATTAGTAGATGTAGATATATTTTACCTAAGTAGTAGCGATACGTGAAGCAATCGCGTTAGTACACCACGTTGCCATGGCAACCGGCTTTATCTCCGACACAGATGTGCAAGGCGTGCATTGCTCATGGCGTAATTGGAATGTGAATTCATTCGATATAGTTGAAACTAACTGAATATCTAATAAATTGAATTATCATTTTATATATGCTGTTACAATCAGACATACAGAATTACACTATATTCATGGATTTCTGAGACCAATAACTCCCCGTTTATAACATGTTTTTATCTCAGTTTTGTCCAAGACAATGTCATGGATTTTTGTCTCGGAAACCCACAGTATATGGTACAAATTCAATTTTTTGTCTTTTAAAACAAATTAAATAATTTTAAACACGACATTTTATTTCAGTTCTTCTCACACTCGAATTCATTGCGAGCTATTTAAATAATAAAAAAAAACACCTTTGAAACAAGATATATTTATTTTCTGCATCGGCTATCTACATTTAAATATTCGAAAGTATTACGTAACATTTTATCGACTCTTACTCAACGCCCCGTTTTTTATTTCCCTCGAGCAAAAGTACGCTTTATTTTCTTCCCTAAATCCGTTTTCACAAGTGTTGATCTTCACAATTTATTTTCATTGCGTCAAGAATTTATGTAGCTGCCGCTTTATGTGAAGCCATCATACTTTATGTACTCCGCAAAGTTATAGCAAATTGAGTGCAATTATATAGCTTATAACGATAACTCTGTGTTCATAAAATAAGTATACTTCATTCTCATCTAATTTTAGACCAACCACATTTTATAATTAAAATTAAAGCGTCAATAGCCTAATGGTTAAGGGTACGGATTTCCGATCACGAGGTCGGGGGTTCGAATCTCGCCTTTCGACTATTGTCGTAAACCTAGCACAAGCCAAGAGCTTAGTTGGAATGGTAAAAGAAATATTAGTAAATTTACAAAAAAATCTGCTAATATGTAAAAAAAATATTCGTAAGACACAGGACTCTTACCATTATTAAGTAGTTAGAGTTCCCGATGTTTTGGAACAATTGATCATGGCGCATGCATGTGCGGAAATATCGGACGTTAAACAACCTAAAAGGGTTAAAAATCCGGCTAAAAAATATTTTAGTAAAAACCACGAAAGTCTATAATTATAAACCACGTTTTGTTCAACAAGTTAACACAGAACATATAATTCTTATATCTTACTAATATTATAAATGCGAAAGTTTAAATGGATGTTTGTTTTAAGTTATCTACAGAACGGCTGCATAGATCTCGCTGATATTTGGCATGGATGTAGAATTATTGTCTGGAAGAATACATAGGCTACTAGTTAAGTTTTTTTTAAATACCATGCAGATGGAGTCGCGGGCGACAGCTAGTGTATAATAATTATCGTATTTCATTTGTAGCACGCTCACTATTATTAGATGAATGTGTTTATTCATTTAATACATCAAAGAGTGCGTTATTAGAACGATAACCTAATGATGCTCGTAGATAAATAAAGTAATAAGGCGTTCTATTGATCAACATATTAAGTATTGATAAGTGTAACTTAAACATCAAAGTCTAACTTAAACATTACTTGTTTACAGTCATTTATTGAATAAGTGTTTCGAATTTTGGGATGTTAGGATTCACAGCAAGAAATCTAAACTAAACAACTTTATCCGAATCTTGTCTTACTAATATTATAAATGCGAATGTTTCAATGGAATGATGTTTGTTACGAGATATCTCCAGAACGGCTCAACATAGCTTGATGAAATTTGGAATAGATATAGTCTGGAAGAACAGATAGGCTACTAATTATTTTCCGCGTGAACTGATTCGCGGTTGACAGTTAGTGTAACCATAAATCGTCTCAGAGTACGACAAGTATTTTGTGCTAATAACAAAGCTATGATTTATTCAATACTTAGAACTGGAAGTACCAGTCATTGCTTTTAACCTAATATATGCGTCACAGGCGGTAAACATTATAAATATAACTGGAACGGTATTCAATATGATAACATCTAAAAATATATTAAGAATTGACTTATGAATAATCTCTGGTAAGTGTATAAGAGCGTCAGTGGATTAGGAGTAAAGCACTTGACTTGCAATTTGCAGGTCCTTGTTTCGAATCCCGCCGTGTACCAATGTGTTTTTCGATTTTCGATTTACATATGTACATTTATTCGACGTTCTTACGGTGAAGGAAAACCTGATCTGAGAAGAAATTCAAAGATATGTGTGAAGTCAACCGAGACGCACTTGGCCAGCGTGGTTGACTATGGCCTAATCACCCTTAACTTAGGGTAGGAACAGAGCCCCTCGGTGGGGACGTATAGTGAGCTGATGATGATAATTTCTTGTGTATCTTTTATAGTTATAGTACGTTTCCACTGCAAAAATACTTAGATAAAAAATGTTGTCTAGTAATTTTTTACTCAGCGAGGGTTTCGGAGACTTCGTTTAAATATATATTGTTATGTCTGTTTTGACAAGGCTAATGGGGATGATATGTTTATATTATATAGAGATTTTAGTCCCAGAAACCCAGAGAGGTATAACATTTTATGGATTATAGTTACCATTTTTTCATTCCCTTTTTCGTTTTATTTTTTCATCGAGGCATGACGACATGCTTTTACAATCCACGTGTTAGTACGTTTCTTGATATAAGAAGAAATTTTTAAATAAAATAAAAACTTTAAAAAGATTAATGGCTTTTTGTTTCCTAGCTTTTACTCTGTATTGTTAACTTCAATAACATAGATATCTATTTCTTTATTTGTACTTTTTTTTTAATTTGTTTTATTTTTTTTATTACAGGATTTGGAGTAGTATCTTCTGTTGTTGCCTCAAGTTTTCTTTTAAGTTTTCTCCATGGTAGCCTGTAAGTGTTTTCTTTTTTGTTTTTTTTTTATTTCATTTTTATTTTTTCAAACTTTATATTTTTATTTGTGTTTCGTTTTACGTTTTATAGGTAGTTAAAAATAAATATTAACTTTTTACAAAATAATATTTTGCATTTCCTGAATTGAAACGTTAAGTCTAAATACCAGTTACGAGTCTCGAATAATTAAGTTCTAACGTTTCGTTTGACCTCAATCAAAATTTAATTGGAGTCAAAGCAAGCGAGGGCTTTGACGATTCAATTGGAAATAACCACGGCAGAGATGTTAATGAATTACAAATATGTTCTGATTTCAATTACGATATCATACAATTATTATGTTACTAAATTAAGTTTACTAACTGCGAAATTCCACTATAAATTGTATCATAATATTATCGCCTCTTTCTATTACAAAAGAGTAAAAGTGATGACACCTTACTAATCTTATAGATGCAAATATTTAGATGGATGGATCGATGTTTGTTTATATGTCCCGAACAGCTGCATACATCTCGATGAAATTTGGTATAGATGTAGAACTTAGTCTGAAGAATCATAGGCTACTAATTGTCTTTTTCATTCCGCGCGGACGGAGTCGCGGGCGACACCTAGTGTTTTATATAAATGTTTAAAAAAAAATAAGACTAATATGCTTCTCTGACGATTACAAACTTTTTATTCTACTTTTTGTTTATTATTATAGAAAAACATTGTATCTTTGTTTCTGTCAGAATTACACAGCGGTGAGGAAAGAGGACTAAGTAAGCTGTTAAATAAAACACATTAAGTGCCATTTTACGACTCTTTTTACATGCACTAAAAGGAGACAGTAAACATATCCTTTTAAAGCAACAATGTGGGTATGCTTATGATGACAATGTACCTATTATTAGTGAAGATTTTTATATATTTTACCTATGTTTTTGGTAACCGACTCCAATGAAATTCTATAGTACAAAAATATAAAATTTTCTATATAAATTATTGACATAAAACTTGTAATTTACAATCTGGATTGCTACAAATGTAGAGAAAGACAACAGAGAGTATGGATGGATTGTGTAAAAGATGGATATGCGTAAGAAGGGGTAGGATACAGATATGGCTGATAGAGATGTATGGAGTAATACATACTATGCCGACCCTTCGAATAAGGGCAGTTTGATGATAATATTCTTGAAACAAGTTTTATTAGTAGTAGTATAATGTCTCACGCAAGTTTGAATAACTTTTATTAGGGCAGGATTTTATTCAATGTTGATAGATTTATGTATCGATTTATTAAATTTTCTAGCAAATTTTAAAATTTAATTACCTATAACCTTCATCAGTTAGCTATCATTCGATGCGACCTCATTCAAACAGCCCCTAATATAAATTCTATATAAAATTCAAGTCACGAGTGACGTAGAATTTAGGGACAGAACGTATAGATAATTTACATTATTAAACGAATTAAAAAATAAAGAATGTTACTATGAATAAGCATCCACATAATGTCTTATTAGTAGACTAAATTTGTAGTGAAACAAAATCTAGTAAGATCAGTCACTCTTGAATAAAATTCTATCTGTGTCACTCCACATCTAACTAACTAGGGTGACGCAGCTATCCCAATTGGACCTTGGCCTCCGTCAACAAAATCTCGCACAGTTCTAACCCAGTCCCGGCCATGTAGTTCCCGAAGAAATTTATCCGTCTTATCCATCCAGTGATACCTGGGATGACCAACAGGGCGATGACCACTCGGTGTGCTATGTATACGTGTTTGATACCCAGAACCTCATACGTTCTCATTAAGACATCTAGAAAGTTCTATCTTGTCGATATAAATAATTTATTAGAAATTACTAAAGCACTTTCGTCTTTAGTTATACTTACATTTATAAAAATCTATCAATACCCACAATTCTCTATATGCCGTATAAATCTATGTAAAACACAAGTACTAAGCCATGAAAGTAACAGACGGCGGGGCGACGGGAACCGCCCGGCCCCCAGGCCTCAAGCCTAAGCTAGGGCTGTCAACATACAGTAAACATAGACCCAAATACCGACGAAACAGCGACCACCCTTTGAATATTCGATACAATTAAGGCTTCCATGATCCTTGGAACGATATCCAATGATATGTTTCATACCATTAGTTCTCACCCCATAACATTTCAATTTAGTAGCATTGCACAATTGATACAACGTACATATATCTGCGAAGAATTCCAAAAATATGCGTGGAATCAACAAAACTAAGACCAAAGTTGTAACGTACACGTTAGCGTAGGTTTGAGATAGTAGGTGGGGATGTATATGAGGTGACGAAACTTGGAGATTGTGGCAACCCTAACGTACTCCCAGGCCGGGCGGATCGGTGTCAAGGCGCTCGAGGACATCGCTCGAAGGTAGCGCGTATTCAATTCAATTTATTGGAAGATTGTTGGCTGTATTGATTTATTACTTTGTACCTTCTAGTTAGATGTAGTACCTTCTTATATTAGTTTCATTATAATTGTAAGGAGAGATTTACTTTATCACATCGTGTAGTCAATAAGTCTCAAAAGTAATTAACTTTATTTAATTACCGTTGCAAAAAGAAGTGATAAAATGGTGCGGAGTTGGCATGAGAATTAATTACAATCATTTTAAAAAATAACGTACAGAATACGTGTTACCTTACCTCATATTTGATGAATTTAAAGTACGTAAGAAACTTATCTTAAATATGTTGGCAGACTCAGTATGACAATGTTTTCAGTGCGTATGTATATTTTTGTGCATGTTGGTTTTTTATCGAAATGAAAAGTCATAGCATTAAAGATGAATTTCGTCTACAAAGGTTGTATAATAATCTATGTCAGTCGCTTTGTGGCAATAAAACGCAGTCACCCTCAACCGGAGTACTCAGAAGAGTGTCAAGTAGTCCTTCATGTTAATTCCCGGAGCCGAATTATTATGAGAAATTGTTGTTAATTGGCTTGCGCGGCGCTCGGTCGATGTCCCCTCCCTCTCGACCCCCGCATCCCGCCACCCCGATATTTAATTGACTTTACGACGCATCTGTTTCAAAATTAATCAACAAAATACGGGTGTTAAAAGTTTATAAAAAGAAACAGTTGTAAATCTTTGAATACGGAAATCGGGACTTATTTAAAAACTAGCTTTTGCTTACGACTCCCTCCGCGGGGAATTAAAAAAAACTTCATCAGTAGCCTATGTGTTCTTTCAGACTATGATCTATGTCCTTGCCAATCATCAATATCCCTTAACTCGTTCTGATGATACCTTCAAAAAACATCCATCCATTCAAACATTCGCATTTATAATATTAGTAAGATGTCAGATTCTGACTATCGCTTCTCCTTGGAACATAATTCTGACTCTCTTTTTCTCAAAAATTGAGAAGGATGATAAAAAAGTATTGTAAAAGTGTAAACTTATAACAAAAATCTAGATCCTCGGGAACCATTGCCGGAATTACTCACCATCACTATTGAGTAATTTAACGAACGTGAACATTTAAATTCTACAACTACAAAAGACATTGTAAATTGTTAAGTTTCATACATTGCTTTATAAATTTTTAAACTTATGCAATATATTTGAGGTACAATTTGTTAAATGTAATTGCAAACGTACCTCTATACAGCAAAAGCAACAGACAAATGTAATATTAATAATTCCTGGCAACGTTATTATGAAACGGTAGTATTCGACTTCGTTTAGGGTAGGCCGAAACAAGGTCGATGTTAATCAACTTTCCTAACAAAGTTAGTTAATCGATTGGCCGCCTCGTGGGCATTGTAAACAAAATGGACTACAACCAAACTCTGTCGACAATACCCTCCCCTCCCCCTAACCTCGCTCCAATTATGTATGAAACAATATTTTAAATAAACAACGTTTTATATTTGAAAAATATCGTTGGCTTAGTATATGCTGCGCCTGTTATTCTGCGATAGGCAAAGTTTATTTTCTATGCTTTTGCTGGACTTTTTTCTCATTACATATTTTGCAATGTCATTTAAACTAACATAAATAATATAAACAATGATAATTTACCAAACGAAATCATTTAAACACAAAGTTAAGAAGTTTCATATGCGTACTATGTGTACTACTAAACGTTCGAAAGTAATGGAAGTTCATGGCGAGGCAAAAAGCGCCTACCAAGGTTGCAGGAACTTGACATTGCCTCACCCGTGTAATTTGGCAGCCCTACAAGGTCGTATAAACACGCGATAAGATAATTCGCCAACCCTACTGTGTTGATATGGAGTCAGGTAATGTACTGACTCATCAAATACGTCTACCGGAAGACTTTGATTAATGTTCGAGACGTTTCTTGGTAAATACAAATAGGGTTCTATCGGAAAATTGGTTTTGCATTACCGTTAAAGGTATTTTCTATCTAAAAGGGATGCTTCGTGAACATTTCCTTGAAGCCTTTGTTTACTAATGAATTAAATAAGAGCGTTCACGTAGACGTTTTAGTTTGATATAATTTTAAGAAATATTTTTAAATTAGTAACCGTGGGTTTCTGAGTCTAAAATCTCCGTTTAAAAATATTGTTATCAATGCGTTGTCAAAGGTTGACGATATGTTTTATACAGAGAATTTGGTCTTAGAAATTCATGGTAAGTCGTTTTATTCAAGTTCACGTATCTTTATTTTTTTTTGTCGTCATAACTTTAATTTAATTAAGTTTCAATTTTAATAAAATTTTCAAATAATTAGTATAAAATACTTTCACTTTTGCGGCCAAAATGGCGCTTATTTTGGTACGTAACAGATATATACGAGACAAATATATAAAGCGATATAATATGTGATTTATTGACGGTCAGGACATAACCCTTTCGCATAACGGTATGTGACCCTTGGGCTCTCATAAATTAGGGTCTTCTTTACCATCTTTGAAATCATAACGCATAAAATCAAGTAATTTAATATCTATTTTTCAAAGAAATACATTTGTTTTTATAACGCAATTTCTTTCTTACATCATATTTGTTTACTTAAATAAAATATATTTAAAAGGTAAAAAAAAATCTCCTTGTTCGTAATACCGGATTACCTAGACGAAAAAATGCTGAGAGTCGTAAATATAATTTTATATGTAAGAAGGTTTATCACCGACCCACATTATTTCACGTTCCATCAATTTCCTTGAGGACTTTTCCGTTTCATCAGAAGCAATAAAAGAAATTTCCTATAATTCAGAACGATGTCCTGTTGAAGTATATTATCGAATCTGTTGAGTATTTAATGAAGTCAAATAGAATAATATTTCCATAAACCCTCATTATTATTTTCTTGAATTTTTTAATCACAATTGATATTCCGGTTTCACCTTGTCCGATCTACACGTAACTCTAAACCGATTTAGTACCGAAGTTAGTGACAGGCTTAGTGCTTGAAATTAATAAATGATGTTACATAACAAACAATATTCTGATTCCTTGTACTAACACAGTTACACTAGCCTTCTTCTGGACTAACTTGCTGTAACTTTAAACTATTATTACTATTAGGGTTTATAAATTGTTTCAGCCATGGAAGGCGGTGCGTGGTGCGCCCGCGACATCTCGCTGCGCGCGCAAAAGAAGTTCCTGTCGCGGGTTGGGGGCGCAGCAAGCGCTCGCGCTTTGGTTCTCGACGAGCACGCTGCTAAATTGTTAGACCAGGTCAGTGTCAGTGGTATAGAAGACTAGCTGTCGCCCGCGATTCCGTCTGGGCAATTAAAATAAAAAAAATATGAGTAGCATATGTGGTCTTCCAGGCCAGGTCTTCGTTGAGCCGTTCTACAGATACATTCTAACAAAAATCCATCCATCCATCTAAATAACAGGGCTAACGAGCAACAAAAAACAGAGGAAACCCATACATTTGTTATATGTTTCGTTTAGTTTCTGACGGTGCTGAGGGAGCGCGTGGAGAAGCGCGAGGCAGAGAAGTTGGTGAAGCACGTGATCAAGGCGGCGGTGAAGCTCGGCGTGCTGCGTCGGCACGGACAGCTCTCCGCGGCAGACGAGCGCGCCCTCGCCGCATTCCGCAGCAAATTCCATGTACGAATACATATTTTTTTAATCCTAATTTAATAAAAAAGAAGTTCTAAATTAGTGTTTATATTATTTGCGCGACTTCATCTGCACGAAATTAAAAAAAGTTTTTTAGGTAGCTTAGGTATTCTTCTAGATAGTATTATACATCTATGCCAAATTCCAGTAGGAACTACGCAGCCATTCTGGATATACATAACAAACATCTATCCATACATACAAACATTCAGTTAAATTGTTAGCGATGGCAAATGAGCTAGCGTGCACCTGAGTCCGTAAAATCACATTCTATATGTCATATTCGTAGTAGAATCGTCATGTGTCGAAATGTATAACAATAAATGTAGTTTTTTTATGTATTGCAGACGGTGCTGATGGCTGTAGTGTCATTCTGCGAGGTGGACTTCTCGTATGACCGTGGCTTCCTGCAGGACGCTCTAAGGGAGTCGCATCAATCGCTCAAGTAAGCTATACAACTTTAAAAATATTTAGCAATGTTTTAGCATTCCGTCAAGATTTTGTAAAAGTATTTTTATGTAAAGACTAGCTGTCGCCCTCCACTTCGTCTGCGAGGTATTAAAAAAAATAGTCTTTGTTTTCTTCAACACTATGTTCTACATGTGTGCCAAATTTCATCAAAATCCGATTAGTTGTTCCGGAGATAACGTTCAAACAAACATCCATCTAAACATTTGCATTTATAATATTAGTAAGATAAGCGAATATTTAATTATTCCTTTAAATAATATTGATGCTTATTAAATTCCAGGTCTGTAGTCGAAAGGCATTTGTCAGACAAATCAGTATCTAGACTGGCCGGTGTATTCGCACTGGCTTCTCGCGGGGACCTCTTAGATTCCTTATTCTCCGGCCAAATAGACGAAGATGTGCTCAAACTGACAAGGATGCTGCGCAAAGAACTGGACAGGGGCCTGATATAAACCAAACGAGGAGATACGTAAGCCGTCCTATAACCAAAGCTGTTCTTACCATCTAAATGATCTCTATATTAAAGAGTATCGGTCCGCTTTCGGCCGGTGTTGCCATTATACTATTTTAAAAACGGTAGAAATCGTGGCGATTGGAGAATAATTATGAAAAAAAAAACTCGTTTGTCTTGTTAAAGGCAGTTAAGGGTGAATTTCACTGTTAATTTTTAACTTTTTACTCTCAAGCGAACCGTTCTTCAAATCTTTTGGGATCAGAATATAGTTATCTCAATAAATTGAGATTGTCTCTTTATTATTAATATTCGTTATTCGGTCTCTATTCGATCGGTGTTTTGTAGACGCTTTGCTTTATTTAATAAGCAAACACTAACTTTAGACCTATTTGGGCTATTATTTTAAGACTAGAGTTTGCTCATTTTCAGCGTTCACGTCGTCCAAATAATTTTAATTAAATGTTACTTTTAAATCGTAGATTAAAAAATGTTGCTCTCCTAAAAATAAAGCTACCAATTGGTAATATTTCTGTTAGTAGTTTTTGTGACGGTGCTGCCAATAAAAAAATATTACCGTAAGTGAAAAAAATATTTTATTGCGTCAGGATAAAAACATTTTATATCTATTACACTAAAATAGAACATAAACAAATGCTATAACGATAAATTTTACATAAAATAATTTGATTTAATATAATTTAAATAATAATGTTTCCTTTATAATGTTGGTCGCACTGTCACATAACGATGTAAAACTTTTGTTTGGTAAATCATAAAAATGTTGGTATTACCTTGGTGTGTTGAACTAAGCGACTTACGCGAGGAAATTAAAAATATATTGAATGTTTTGTAAAATTACGAAGGGTCAAAACAATAATGTAGTTGATTGTTTTAAAATTAATATTATTAAGTCGCGCGTAGTATTTTCGCAATGGCGCTGGCCGTAAAAACTTTTGTCTCATTTTGTATACTGAATGCACAACTTGCCTAATTTTGCCGCGAATTTTATATTCCATTTTCAAATTTTTATATATTTCATTTACACGCATTGGCTTTAATTTTTTTAATCTCATGAGATCTGATATTAGTTTTAGGTTATAATTCTTGCCTGATGTACTAAAAAGTATATTTAGTTGCCAGATTATGGAAATTAACGCATTTAGTAGATATTAATAGGTGTTACTTGTGAATGAAAGTCGTTTGTAGTTAAACGCCTGATTTAGTAGTTATAGTTACCAAATTCTTAATTAACGGTAGTTTTTTCTACTGATTTTAAAAATTCTACTAAAAATTACTGTTTATATGCAGTATTATAATTTTTATCTATTATTATTTTTCTATTTCTCAAGGGATCAGTACAGGTCTGTAATATATAAAGAAAATATCAAACTTTTGACTAAACAGCACATAGTTATCTTCGTAATTTCGGACCAAAGTTTTCTATCTAAATCTAGATTATAATAACTACATATCTGAACAAATCTTCATATCTCTCTTTTATTAGCAATAAAACGGTATATTAAATGTATATGAATTATTTACTTTGGTCTCTTGCCGAATAAATGGTAGCGAGAAAATACCTTTGTCCCTTGGACTCTCGCTTAATTAGGTTCGACTATATTTTAATAATAAAAAATCCTATTGAACACATATGAAGCTAGATAAAATCAAAGAAATAGTCAGCCATCGAAAAAAATTATATGGCAGTATTTTTTTTATTAGATTTTTTTGACAATAAATGGCAAAATTCCTTTGGTATAAAAGTGAATAATTGATTTTTTTAATGTTCTATACTTAATTTCCATGACAATTTTATAATATAATATTATACGGTTTTTAGAATATTTTTTATCTTATTAACTTATATTATTTGTAATTTTAATATTTTAATTTACGTTTTAATATAAAATAAACATTTAAAACTATCCATGACATAATAGTAAGGAATATCACTAAATCCACAAAAACTTTGTTCCACTCATATATTTTAAAGTTCACGTTTTGAGCACTATAGTGCACTAGTCTAAGTGTTACAAAAATATATATAAGACTTTGATAATATGTTTTTTTGTTGATATAAAATTTGATAGAACGAATCTCTATCGTTTACTTAAATTTTACTGTCAAAGTAGTAATCTGAAACACAATAAGCAATTATAATAATGATTGTTGTCTATCAAACCAATCTTTCTGTCCCTGTCTTTCAAATATATATGCATTTGACGTAATTTAGTTCCATTAAAAACTGGATAGAATAATACTATCCACATTTTAATAAAAGCTGGATAGAATAATTCTATCCACATTTTAATAAAAGCTGGATAGAATAATTCTATCCACATTTTAATAAAAGATGGATAGAATTACTCTATCCACATTTTAATTACTTAAGTTGGCTCTTTTTTTATAATGTTTCAAATGTCTGATCCCTAAGGTCTTTAGTAAATTATGAATGCAATTTGGATACATCCATCCCAGTTGAGTTTTAGTGTGTCGTATTTTGTAAATATAAGCATCTTTCAATTGCATCTAATCATATTGATAGTAAAAGTTGTCAAGTATTCAATTTGCAACATTTTTTTTATATTTTTATGTCCTGTTTATTTTAAATTTTAATTAAATAATACTCCTAATAGATTTCTTCGTTGCCCTTACTTTTAAGTTTGTAATTGTATGAATATCAATTAAAATATAGAAGAAAATTCAATGTAATTTTACAAAAGGACTTTGGAATTATTTTCAATATTGATTTAAAAATTTAAACAATAGCTTACTTCATAACCGTTCGCGCGCGTTCCACTAGCAAAAACATACAAAAATATTGTCATCCCGCTCATACTCTATGTAAGGAATAGAGATAGCAATATGTGAATGTGTGTCGACATTGAATACACTAATTTGCTTAGTTTAATCGTAATCGTCATCCGAAAACTCGGCTTCTAATTGTAAAGTATGTTAAGCTCTACTATATGTGTTAAGATTTGATATCAAAATATACAATTGATAAAATATTTGTTTTTTATTGTATCCTATTTTTAAAACAATACTTGAATATAAATATTAATTCCGACGAAAAAAAAAATAGTAAATTCCCAAAAAGTTTTTATTATTTGTTGGATCATTTCGGTCACAGATTATTTTGATTTAATATTTTTCATAACATTTCTTGATGACATTTTACTAATATTATGAATGCGAATGTTTGGATCGATGGATGGATGGATAGATAAATGGATCTCTATGGATGGCTACTAAATTTGTTTTTTAATTCCGCGCGGTCAGGTCGCGTGCAACAGGCTATTAAGGAATAAAAATAAAACAATATTTTTTTTGTGAAAGCACCAGTCAATAATTTATTCACTAAAATTCCTTAGTATACAATTCTGATGTGTTAAAAATATACAGCTAAATTAACCTGGGTACGACTTACAAAGATATTTATGGTGACAGATAAATGACAGCAAATTTAATAGAACGAAAAAACATGTTTCTACTGACAAAAGACGTACAAAAACATATAGTCGTTTCTCTCATTCTCATTGAAAAGAACAGAGATAACAGTATGTTGTTTTACTGCGTCTTTTTATTCGCCAATTAAATATAGATGTTAAAACTGTTATGGAATATAAGAATTAAATTCTTTTTTTTAATGTAATATAAAATAAATCCTGCATAAATATCTTTCGCGTGTCTGTCAATACTAATTTAGATAATGTTCAAATTATAGAAGACCTACTTGATTTTGACGCATTTATAAATATGGTAACACTGTGCTTCGTAGGTCTCTATGATTGCGCTACTGTGTCTATGCCACGTTTGATACACTCACTGAACTCTATATATGGACAGGCTATAAGCTATAGTGTTTTGTGCCTATTTGATTTTACACGACGATAGACAGATAGAATAAACTGTCAGTAACATCAACAACCTGTCCATTTATAGAGATCAGTGTACATACTACAATATAAACGTAAAAACAACAAATTGTCTTTGAAACAATAACACTTGATACTTAATACATTAAGAGATCGAAATATTAGACGACTAAAATGATAGAGCATTCGTTATTTACTCGATGATTACATTTATTTACACAATACGTTTGGGAATGTCTGAAGTATGGAGATTATTATTCCACTTTTACACACATATAGATGACAATTGTAACTTTTTATTATATTAAAAGTATGATTTTAATTCAATGACAAATATGTTTTAGATGTTATAACTAATGAATAAATTGAAAAATACATACATCTTATTGTCTCTAGTACATAATATAAAGCGAATGACACGTTTCAAGCAACAAAATCTTATTTTATAATCGTTTGTGTTTACAACTAAAATAAAGTTTGATTTTTTTTATCTGTGACTACAATTTCCAAAAGTAAAACACAGTTTAGTAAAGCGCCATCTATTTTTATACATGCGACACTAAAAATATGTGACTGTAAGCAAAAAGCTTCATGAAATGAACTTTTGTCTAATATTTTCTTAATAAACTCCATCCATATGTCACTACTATAAGTATAAAATAGATTTCTGTCTACCCTATTACATATAGATATATTGAAGTTAATGAAAATGGATGAAATATTTTAAGTATATAACTGTGAATGATATTTTACTTGAATTTATTTTAATCTATAATTTTTTTATGTTTTGAATGTCAAATAAAAAAAACATAGAGTAAAAAATCAGATACGTCATTCTACGTTGGTGCTTTCAAGAACGCTTTTAGATATGCGTTTTGTTTATGAAAAAATATTTACACAAAACAGGGAAAACGATACACATCCCCGAAACTCAAAAATTATTATAATATAATTGTTTTTTTTTTTTAATTAAGTAATTATTTAATAAAGTATATTTACTACGAACAAATGAAAGTAAATTAAACTGATTTTAATTAGATTATATAATATTTTATCAAATTAATTATTTAATAATATAATGTTATGTATCGAGACAATTAATTAAGCCTTTATATCAGATCTAAGATTATATATACAAGTAAAAAAAATAATTTGAAATATTAGCAAAATATTTATATAATTAATGTAAATGAAAAAAGCGCGCAGACAAAACTTAAAATAATACATTAATAATTTAAATTAAATACTTAAATAAAAAAAAATCGAATGAATTCTATCGGCAAATGTGCGTTTTACGATGAAAATGTATTCACCAATTATATTGAAAATAAAAATAATATTATCAATGTATGTTCTTTATGAATAACATTTCGCGTTTTCTTAAATTATAAACAAAATTATCTACCTAATAGATTGAAATAACAAAGATATATGTCACCCCGAATATATCAAATTCCTTCCCTGTTATTGGACTTTGGCTTATATATTTTTATCCCTCAACTGAAAGGAAATAATTTATATATCCCCTTAAAGTTACATAAATAATATATTGTATATTGATTCTTTTAAAATTATATTAAATATTTGCAAAATGGTTGAAAATATATATAAATTAAATCATAATTTCACCAAAAAAAAAACTTAATAACGAGTAACTATCTTTTACACACAAATATAAATTACGCCGTGCTATCAACGGGTAGACGCCGTGCAAACAACGCGCCTATAATCAGGTTAGTGGATTACGTGAATAGCATTATACGAGAAAGCGCTTAAACACTATATCTATTACTTTGAGATCACATTCAGAAGTCAAAAAAGGGATGCAATTATGGTATATAGAGTTGTATCATGTTGGTAAAAAGTAAGATGAAACATAGATAGATAAATACACATTTAGACTTGCCTGGGGTTAGAAAGACAAACAGAGGGGTAATTTTTCTTATTTATTATCCAACCTGAATAGCTAGAAAGATATCGAAGATTGAATTGTTTGAAACAACCAAGCCGATTGCAACGACAACGTAGGGACTGCTAATATAAAAAAAACAACAACATATTATATTCCGTCGTACCTTGCTAAGCGAGAACTCGATAAACGAGAACTTCTATGAGCCAGAGTTTGCCTGGTCCTGATGACGACCTCCACAAGCGAGAAACTCGGTTTAGAGGGAAACCTCTTTAAGCTATAAAAATATCGCGATACCTTGATCTTTCGCTTATCCATGTTCGATTGTGTTGTTTAGAAGGTTTGTTAAATAATTTTCACCTGGGATGTATGGGTTTTGGTAGCCGTAAACGATGTTATTAAGCGGTAGCTTTTGTAGATGGTGTAAGTAGGATGTGTGATGGTGTTGAGGGTTTGGGAGTGTTTGTGGGGGAGTTGGGGGTAAGGATTTTGTTTACTCCTTGAGCTTGTGCCAGTCGGCGATCTGTCGGCGCGGCGCGGCCTGCACCTCACGCCAGTGATGGCGCGCGCTGCCCGTGCCAGCCGCACCAAGCTCCAGCCGACCTATCACCTGTACATCATTACAATGTTATTATGAGATAATATCGTCAGTATTGAGAAGTTACACGTGATTTATTAGCCTTCATTTGCGGAAGATCAGTGGATAAGAGTAGAAAGAGGGAAAAGGTACAGGATCACACTCCAAAAATTTAAAGTCGACTTGTTTAGCATTTTATACCACTTGCTTAAGAATATCAAGAGGGCATGTGTAAAATCGGTAGTTGTAATAAATTAAGCTAGCTTGTCTCGTTCTAATGTAAAATTAAAACTCAACGGAGAATCTCAAGTCTTGATAACCAAAGCTGTCTTAGCAGACTTGTGCCAAAGAACCCACTGCAAGTGAAGGACTGACGCGTAGCGATATGCCCCGTGTACCTTCTGAAATTGTAAGACGTCACAAATCTCACGCTATAGATATTGGTTACCTCGTTCTTGGTGACGCGATCCCAGTCAAGCACGAGCAGCTCGAGGGAGACGTGGTCGAGCGAGGCGCTGGGAGCTGCGGGCACCTCGAACACGAACGACTCGTTGAAAACAGGGTTCAGAGTGCGCTTCTTCACGTGAGTCTTCTTCTTTGCGATACGCTGCCCGTTGTACAGCAGGTACATCTTCACGTATCTACAAATGTACACGAAAATACAAATGTATTATGAGTAATATGTATGGGTCTATTTCTACTAAGTGATCATATTAATGCCAAAAAGACTCAATACTCCATAGAAAAATTGGCCGTGAAGATGTGCTAATTGCTAAGTCAAAATTGCAAAAAGCCGATACTTTGAAATGGAAATACGGAACACGAATTGAGAAAAAAACGTAGGAATTAAGTTTAGTTGTATAGAAGATATTGTAACTTACGGGTCGGCGAGTCCGGTGACGTCCATCTTGGGCAAGTTGCGGGCTTTCAGCAGCACGACGGTGAGGCGCGCGGCGGCCGGCTGCCAGCACAGAGACACCAACACCTCGCCACGACCCACGCTGCGCATCTAACATACACACAATAGAGTTTCACTAATGGTACTGCTTGTAAATTTATTTTACCGCCTTTCTTTCTTATACTAGTAACTACAGCACTTTGTACTATTTGGATTCTTAATACTCCTTTTCTACTAAAGGACTAAGAGCGAATGTTATTTTTACGAACAGTTCTAACCAAGCCAGAGGAAATGGAATTTATCTTGGAGATAGCAGTCTACTACAGAAGAGGTCTAAGAATATCCAAGTTGTTGGTAGGCTAGTTAAGTTGTATGCGGAAAGTTACCTTGAGGCTGCGCGGCTGTATCTCGCGGCAGAGGGCCATGGCCTCACCGCTGTGCAGTTGCAGTCCCGACAAAGGCGACACCACCTCACCGATTATCTCGTCGCGGGAGTATCTGAAAATAAGTTTCTTGACATCAGCAAATATACGATCCGACCGAGATTTTAGATTAAAGGTAATCAGTGTAGCACGCAGAAAACCACTGTTAAATTAAATTAATTTTGGTTATTACTTAGACATTTTTAATTAGAATCATTTGGCGCGAATGGTGCGCTTTCGTTATAAAGTCCAGACATTTTAGTAAAGCTAGTGTTACGCCAGTACACCGACACAGTGTCAGATTTTCTTCCTAATATTACATACTAAATTTACCGCGTGTTTGCCTACAAACACATTAACCTTCTTCTTTTTCTCTTTGAAAAAAGAGAGATACAAAACAATAAGTAATAAAGTGTCAACAAGAACGATGGCTTTCTACTGTCAAATAGTGTTTGTACTGACCTATCAAAGCTGAGGACGACAAAATGCAGCGTGATGGCGGCGAGCTGGTGCGGCGCGAGGCCGTAGAACGTGAAGTCCTCATCGTATACCGGGCAGCGAGTCTTGCGGACCACTCTGCAAAAGAGAGAGACAAACATTATCGTATATCTATACCATCACAGAATTATAAGACACAGTTAGACCAGTGCATACAGGTTGTCATGGTTAACGTTGAATTGTGTCACTCTACGCTCGATTCTCACTGCGACTATTAGGTTAGATAAAATCTGTTAGGTTAGGTTTTCTGAATCATTACTTTAATGCGAAAGTAACTCTGTCTGTCTGTCCTTCTTTCACACTTCTATTGGACCGATTTAAATGAAAATTACACAGTACACAAATAGTCTAGAGCCTGAGAAAAGACATAGGCTACTATTTAACACGAAAAAAGGGTTGTTCCGATATAATAAAAAGATCAGTAAGCCAAATAATATTGTATTTTGAAAGTTTGTGAGATTACCTTGTCTTGACCTTATGCTGTTTGTCGGGGAGCAGTTGCAGCTTGACGTAGGGGTCGGGTCCTGCTGGCTCACGGCCCGGCAGTCCTTGGCAAGATACCACAGACACCACCAATGCACTCTTCTCCTTCTCATACCTTTAACAGAGAGAAATTAATTAGGAACTAGGTGAAAAGTTAATTTGTTTAGTTACCCGAACTTGGACAAACCTCTATAAGCGAGATATTGTCCGATCCTGACGGATGACCTTCATAACCGAGAAATAACGTAATGTAAACGGGTAGAGAGAAACTTCTAGAAGCGAGAAAAATATTGGAATTCCACCGTCGGAACAATTATATTTAAATATACTATTGTCTCTATTTTTTCAAGCAGAATGAGAAGGATGACAAATTATTTGTATGTGTGTTCTGACAATGAACTCTCACATTTAAAGTGATATCGATTTGTTCCTCCGTAGCTATGAATAATAAATGGCTTACGGATTTATCCTTGACTTAATTTACATTATATTATATACAATATTTTGTTTTCTATCTTCGTAAATATATACATCTTTCAAATAAGAAAGCATTTTCTTGTTACGTAAGACATAACTCTTAGCTATATCAGCTTTAATAGCCTCGTGTAGACAAGGAAGTGGGTCACCTGACACGCCGCCCATTGTGTCCCGGGCTTTTAAGACATTTCATTCAATAAAAAATAGTGAATATGCACTTTTATATTTAAGAAAGAAAACAACATCTAATCCTATGACATTTCAAAGAATACGAATCAAATGTTTACTCAATCTTTGAAATCTTTCAACACGTAAAATGTTAAGTGTTCGAGATGGAATTTTCTACCGCGATTTTGCCATCACCGATATAACCATGCAAAACCAGATTTCTATCTCATTTTTTTATAGGAGAACGAAAGTGATGTCAGATTTAATTCATAACATAATTTCCGCTGTTGAAACTGGAAAAATAAATTTACACTCATTTTGTTACCTTCCCATATAAAATGAATCATATTCCTTACTAGCACGTTATTACTACGAGCCGAGTATAAAACTCGGAATAATGTGACATCTAATATTCAATGAAAATGTAACATTTTTCCGCATACTAAAAGCCTATTACGAAGTATCTTACGGGAACATACGGCTGCTTTCTTATCGAAAATAATGATATTATTATACATGTGATTATAACAATCCATGAGTTCATAATGAAATAATGGAAAACGAATACTACTTTATTTTGTAGTTTTATTTTAAACTAGCTGTCGCCCGAGACACCGTCCGCGTGAATATATAAAAAAACTTAATTAGTGTAGCCTGTGTGTTTTGTGTATTCCGTGGACTGCGAAACGAACAAATAAAACTATTCTAGACCTAGAAAATATCCACCAGACTAGCCACTACATGCTACCGACGAGTCCTTGGATACTTTGGACATATTGCCCGGAGACATCCCGACAACCTAGACAAATTGGTTGTGGTCGGAAAGATAGAGGGTAAAAGGTCACGGGGTCGGTCACCTACCCGCTGGTCCGATCAAGTGCAGGCTATATTGGAACTCAATATCACGACTGCCCTGAGACAAGCCTAAGACAGGACGGCGTGGAGGCAGCTGGTCAACACAGCCGTTAAAGCATATCAAGACAAGTACGACCTTCAGTAAAGAAGAATACGAAGAAGAAGGAGTGTGTTCTTTCAGACTATATTCTATACGTATGCCAAATTTAATCGAGATCCGTTCAGCCGTTCTAGAGATATCTTCAAGCACCCATCCATCTATCCACATCACATCCATCTAAACATTCGCATTTATAATATTAGTAAGTGATAGCTTTTCGGCATAATTGTTAATTTTAGAACGGAATGAATAATACTTTATACGCTATTGTATCCACGAGCGTTGTCATCGATAAATTTCGCTGAAGCTGAATTTCATATTTAGATTATATCGCGATCAGTTTGATTAGATTAAATCCGCTTGTGTTATATTACATACGGTTTCAATAACACAACAACATATAGATGAATTTAATATCAATACTTTTGTATAACTTAGCAAAGTTAAGGAATTGCCGCCTTTGTGGCGCGTCACGCTGGTACGGCATTGGTGTGGCATCTCTCTAACAGTCTACTGTTACAAAACGTAAAAGATTTTATGTAGTAAAAGAGATATAGTTTATTGTAGACGAGAAGTACCAGACGAAAAAAAAACATTTTTTTTAAATAGCCTGACGTTTACTATTTTATAATTAATTTCAAAATGCAAAGAGGTTTCACAGTAATTTACTCATCTACAAAAAGGAATTAAATTACTATAATAATATTTAAACATATCTTACATTCTTTTGATGTAACATTTGTTATTATTATTGTAATAAATTGAAGTTTTTTGTTTTCTGTAAAATAAATGAGAGTTATATTGTTTTGTTAGAAAATAAATCAGAGCGTAGCGAGATTCGTTTCTAATAATCCGATACGCTGGAATCTTTCTTGTGTTTTCAACGAAATTAAACGAAATCCAATTTGGAGGTGATGTTGTATTATTTTTCAAAAGTTTTTCCAGGAAATTCGTCTACGAAACCAATTTCTTATTTATTGTAGCTGTAGATGATCCTGTACTGTATTAAGTTTATTAGAAAATAAGATATAATAATATACACTCACGCTTAAACAAGTGAACTTTCTTTAAACTGTTTAAGCACCGCATCCATAACCACATCAAACGACTTTTATAATGCGTACTGCGTTCCGGAGGCCTAATTTAGCCCCCTTTCCTTCCTACCCTTTTTCTTATAAGGAAAGGAGTGAAAGTGGACTTTCCGGATGAGAGGATGCATGGAAATGTTTTCTTTCTGTAAATCCTCTCCTCCGTCGATTAAAGGTAGCCAACGCATATGCAATTGCGTATGTCTATGAGCAACGGTCACTTTGCTATTTCAGCGATTTCAGGTGACCGCTCGCTCGTTTGCCACCTTATGATATAAAAAAATCTAAAGAACAATATAACTCATGCCCCTGACCCGGAAGAGTAGGCAGTATTATACATTCACTCTCATTTGCGTATCATAGAGAGGGTATTAAACATGTTAATCCTTAACTTTAGTTTCTAATTGCAGATTTGTCCAACGTTATTATGTATAACAAATTTCAAAATAATTGTACATTATCAAGAGTTGTTTTAAAAGCTTTTCCTCGTACAATAACGACCCACCCTGTAAACATGTTTGGCGCATGTGGGCGAACTTACCGCGAATATATTGATTTTGTATCCATTTACTGTCACTGCCCTGTGACACATCACCACATATTACAATAACAAGCCTTTATCAAACATACTAGCTGTAGCCAGCAACTCCGTCCACGCGGAAATAAAAAAAACATAACTATATGTATACCAAATTTCATCGAGATCCCTTCAGCCGTTTCGGTTATACCTTCAAACATCCATCCATCTATTTTTCCATCTAAATATTCGCATTTATAATATTAGTAAGATTTATGAGAAAAAATTATCCGTAGATACTTTTCGTAGACATCATTATTCGTAGACACTTCGTAGACATATTAAATTAATTTAATCTTTAAAAGATACTAAATAGATATATCTCTTGTAATAGTCGATATTAACGTGACAAAACATTCATACAACATTGTCATGACTCATACATAAAAAAAAACTGAGACAAAAATGTTTTGAACAGATTTTCGTCACACGAAATCCTATTTTACGCCTACTTTCAAGGTATGTATTTTGTTAAAGAAATGTTATATTAATTAATCTATAAAAAGAATTGTATTTAATGGTATTCAGTAAATAATACGATAAACTTTTCTAATTCAATGAGTCTGTAGTTAGTCCGTCAGTATAGTTACGTAATTCGATATACACCGGACTGACGACACAGACGGGGCTGAACTAATCGACTTTACTGCTATTGGATTATGTGACGTCACAAGAGATGGCGAACAGGTGCCTCTGAATATACGTTAACGTCACAAAGATGTTATAGATACAGTTATCTTGATCCAGGATTTAATTGTAAAGATATACAGACGCTAGATGGTGCTTTAGTAGAAATCATCCTGTGATACGAATTCATAAGAAATGATTTGGAATTATAGTAAAGTCTTGGGAACCCTACCGTGCGACTGCAGCGATTTGGGGTCGATTTTTTATATTATTTAATTTTATTTTTAGTTTGGTTTAGTTTTAGTATATAATTTATTTAATATAGTATTAATTAATTCATTTATTTTGTAGTGGTTAGTTATTTAGTAAGATTATATTTTAATTTATAATTAGGTTAATGATATTCTTCTTGGTTGAATAAAAATTTTGCCATTTCATAATGTAAAAAATAGTAAGGTTTCATTAACATCCATACAAAAACATATATTTGTCTCGATTTTTAGAGTTCCACATATCAAAAGAAAAAAACGGAACCTTGATAAGATCACTTTGTTATCCAACTGTCTGTTAGTCTGTCAAGACCCCTTTTTCAAAGGGGCTTGATAATACGAACACTTCGGTGTTCCCGCTGCTCGTTTGCTCCCTTCTGTTATAAAAAAAATGTTTTGCATGTTTTTAGGAAAATTACTATAATTGAAAGACGGTCATATTTTTGTAATGATCGTGTTAAATGACTACGAAGCTTTATATTTAGTTAAACACAGAATAATTTAGTTAATTACATTGGGGCAAAAAAATAGAGTAATCACAAAGAACGGCTTAAGTGATGAATTGGAAAAGGGTTGCCAGTTATTATAAATAATTCGAAATTAATCCTTTGCACGAGGCAGTATATAAGCCTTTCTACTAGAGACTAATTTTAAACGTCTATCTTCAAACGAGTTTTATTCGCAAACGCGCGCAAAATCCAAGCTCCGTTATGAAATATTTAAAAGCGTTGAAAAGTATTTAAATTCTCGAAATTCGTCGGAAAATTTTCAATTCCAACAAGATTCATATGCATCGCAGAGTGAATACGTTTAGGAACTTTCACTTCTAACTATTATTATCATAAATTTTTAAATATATTAACGCCAGTAAGTAGTCATCATCATCTCACTATACGACCCCACCGAGGGACCGGAGCCTACCCTAAGTTAGGAATGACTAGGCGATAGTCAACCACACTGACCGAGGGTTGGTTAACTTCACGCATATTGCATCGCAGGTTGCATCACGATGTTTTCCTTCACCGTAAGAACTTCGGATAAATGTACATATGGAACACGAGACACATATTGGTACTTGAAAAATAATATTTTGTTTGTACTCACCGTAGCTTGAAATGCAAGTCTCCAAGTCGTCCGTCATTGTTTTCTGGTTCAGTTGGCTTGACCTTCTCGGTAGCAGCGGCGTCGGCGAGTTCCTTGCTCAGCGGGAGCGGCTCGGGAGCGGTCGGGGTCTGCGGGGACAAGCCACCCGGGGACAGCTGCAACAACACATAAGAAAACCTATAATATACTTTTGTATCCCATTATAATGACTATGGGTAGTCTGTGTATTTCAGCGATATCAGATAACCGCTTGCTACTTCCACAAAAACAAATGCAACCGTATTTCGTTCACAAATGTTTCTCCAGCATAAATAGAAATGTCTCCTTTTTGTATTTTTTTCACAATACTAATATTCGTCGAAATAATAATCTAGCTTTTGAAAATAAGCTACTGTTCCATTAAAAGCAACTTTTTTTTACTACAAAAGGATTTTTTGCCATACACATATAATTTTGATAAAAAGTAAACACTGAAAAATATGCAAGAAAAACTTTACTGATATTCATTGCTACGTTATTGCCATCTTATTTTTATATAAATGTTTCATCAGTGGAAACTAGACGGTTATAACAAAGGCTATAAGAGCAAGACTAGAAAGTTAACATCGGGTACACCTCGTTGAAACCACCACCCAATCCTCACCTCCTTAGTGGTCGGCAGTTGAGGTTGCAGCTGCGGTTGCGGTTGCGGTTGCGGTGGTGATGTAGCTGGAGTGGGTGCGGCGGTGGGCGAGGGCGACTTGCGCAAGTAATGGGTGGCGGAGCCAGGTGAGCGCACCGCTGTCGCACGCCGTGGAGGCTGGAACACCAGCGCCTTGTCCGGACCGCGTTTACCACCTGAAGTACACTTTAGTTAGGTATAGAGGACGAAGATATGTCTACAGTAAATATAATTGTGGTAAAGGTTCACATTCTTTTATTGGCACCAAGACATATTCAAAAAAAAATGAAGCATAAACATAGTTTGAAAGCAGTTAAACATAATAAGTTTCAGATGGTTAGTCGATTGAAATAGAAAACTCCATGAAATTGCATAGCTCTTTTACTATAAATTTAAAAATATCTCCGAAAGAGCTAGCAGCTAGTATTGTTAATTAACATACTGCTGTCTGCAAAATATTATTAGGGCTGCTATTATTTCTTTCTAGAACTACGAGAGTATAAAATAAATGAACACTATACCTAGTTTGTGTGCGAGGGTTGCGCGACGGCGGGCCACCCAGCAAGCCAGCGCGGCCAGCATGGCCGCCAGCAGCCCTGCCGCACACACCACAACAGCCCAGAACACGGAGCTGTGCCACTCGCCCGCTGTATAAAAACAAAATATAACCTTTAAAAATGTAACTGGTTTCAGTGAAACCTTGCTGGTACATTACTTCTTCAAGTTGTGAACCCCTTTAACAAAATATAGGTTAAGTTTTCTTTAACTTTAGTAGTAATAAAAGTAGTGTTTTGTTTTGCAACAAATCACCTTATAGGGCAGTAAAATGTTCCCATAGCCTCGAAATAGGCCGTCAAGCCGGCTTCAATATTAGGATAGGCTTACCCTCTATCACGCTGCCAATGTCACGCCCCGCCGGGATTGACAATAAACACGCTGCGACCGCAAACATGACGTGTTTACCGTGTTCTTAACACGGTCAATGTAAATAAGACTACGTTTTCAGTTTGATCGACTACGTGTTCGTTGTGTTTCGATTGATTTTATGGCTTTCAAAAAAATTTAAAAAGAAAAAGAACAGTAATCTTTTATTTAATCTGTATTTGAAGTAGCAAAAAAAGAATCCTAACATTTTTCAGAAGAAAACAACTATTTAAAAATCAATGATCGCTGTCGACCGCAGAAGTTTTCCAGACTTAATTCTAACCAACAATATTTATAAATATAAAACATAAACTAGAAAATCCGACAGAGCTTTATAAATAAATCCAAAATAAATTTCTTGTACAAAATATAATCCACTAATGTCAAATATTTTGACTTAAAGAGATATAACGAATACCCTCATGAGACTAAATAAATCACTCCGGGCTTCGTATTTTATTTAGGTAAAGATTCAATTTATCTTCAAGAACCTTTTTCACTCGTGGTCTATTTAGGGGACTCTATTTATCAATGTTGAATATATGCTACTCGTATTAATACGACCCTCCTAAAATACGACACTAATATTACCTAAATAAATACCTATGTCAACTTAATTAAATCTTACTACTATTATAAATCATTTGAATGTTTGATGTTTGTTAGAAGGTAACTCAACAGAATAGCTGTATGGATCTCGTTAAAATTTCACATAGATATGGAAGTCTAGAAGAACACATTGGCTACTAAACAAGTGTTTTATATTATGCGTGGACGAAGTCGCAGGCGACAGCTATTTTATAATAAGAATGATAAAAACAAAATGTACTATAATTATTTCAGGCAATGTTAAAAAATACGACACAAGCTAGAAACAAATGAAGACTATATTAAAATTCCTTATCAATTTACACTAGAAAAAAAGTTAGTTTTATTATGTCTATGATTTTTGTCTCTACTCTCTTTTTAACTCTACTCAAAGTGAATATAAAAGATGACAATATGTTTCTATACATCTTTCTTCGTTCTTCGTTTCTACATATCTTTATTCGAATACCTACAACTTAATATTTTTATCATATAGGCTTTCCACGCTATAATTCACGTCCATACAAGTTCAATAAATCTTGTGGGTTATAATAAGCGATTGAACTTCAATAAATTATATTAAATTCAAACAAGAAAAGTTCGCTGACTTGCATACGTAACTTTGTTATCTAGGTAACGTCACTACAAAATAGCATATTTAGAATTCTTTTATACAAAAACATTTTATTATAAGCTTATTAGAAATATGTATTGTAAAGTTTGAAAGCTTTTGAAATAATGTGGTTGTTAAAAATACTGCGTAAAAAGTCATAGAGTTATTAATTAAGCGCATAATAAATACTAAATGTATACTAAGGGTGGTCACTTTAAGACTCTGAGTACGGGAGTAAGGTAGGTATACAAGAGTTTAGCTGTTACCTGCTACTTATGTAGGTATATATTTACAATAATATCGTAAAAACACTTTAAATTGTAATTAAATTTAATTTGCCCAATTTATAGAAATTTACCGTGAAATTAACTAAACGTAATTGCGTCGTAAAGGACAGTTAAGGATTTCATTTAAACTTAATTGATAACTCTAATTTCGGCCGAAGCCTTATTTCGCTTCTACTAGTTTAAATTAAAAAGAATTCGTAGAAATTGTGGAAGAATGCTTATGAAAATTCAACTTTCATCACAAGTTAATTTAAATAAATCAATATTTAATACTAGCTGTTATCCTCGACTCCGTCCATGCGGAATTAAAAAAAAATATAGCCTACGTGTTCTTCCAGATTATGTTCTTTGTGTATGCCAAATTTCATCGAGATCCAGTCGTTCTGGTACCTTCAAACAAACGACCCATCCATCTAAACATTCGTATTTATAATATTAGTAAGAAAAGCATATTTAAAATAATAAATATAATATAAAAAATAAAAACTATTAATTATTCGCACACAAACTAAAAGTTCAAAGTATTAAGATAATTTAGTTTTTATCAACAACAGGGGTGTATACGATAAGTGTCAATAACACTTTATCTCGTTTACTTTGCCCTCGTGTCATGAAGTACGTCATTCAATATGACCCGGTTTACCCGACTTCATCTCAACACTAAAGATCACTTTTAAACATTATTACACAGTAAAAAGTATTTTTTTAATAACCTTCAAGAAAACATAGAAATACAGTAAATCTTACTAATATTATAAATGTATAAGTTTAGATGAATGGATGGATGTTTGTTAGAAGGTATGTCTAAAACAAATCAACAGATCTAGATGACATTTGAAGATGTCAGTCATCTAGATGGTTTGTAGAACATCTGAAGAACACACAGGCCACTTATTTTTTTTGTTTTACTTTCACGAGGACGAAGTCGGGAACGACAGTAAGTTTCAAATAAAAGTAAACATCATCATCATCATCACCTCACTATACGTCTCCACCGAGGTGCTCGGAGCCTACCCTAAGTTAAGGGTGATTAGGTGTGAAAAGTCAACAGAATGCTAAAATTCAAACACATGTTTCAATCAAGAATTATTCTTAATTTTTAGGGTTGCGTACCTCATAGGAAAAAAACGGAACCCTTTTTGGATCACTTTGTTAGTTTTCTTTTTCGTTGGTTTTTATCGTAAATGTATCGATCATTACTGAAGCGGTATTTAATATCGTTTAAATATAAATTTGCCATTTTTATTATAAAACGCTTTTGTATTCCGTTTGAGTGAGCATAAAAATTTTCAAGTGGGTCAAGCTGAATACTTCGCGTTTATGTTCCGGGCGAGCCGGGACTGTGCTGGGCTGCTGCCAGATAAATATACCTCGATAAATATACTGAAACTGTGTTCTAACTATTGTTTTCTTTAATTATCATACAGGGTGTCCGGAAATGACGTGTGCAACGGAGTACCATAGATTTTTTTGGTCGAAAATATGAAGAGTTAACTCAAATTACCTCTATTCAAAAGAAATCTGTGGTACTCTGTTGGACACGTCATTCCCAGACACCCTGTATATGTCCTTTAGCTCATAAAAGTGCTACAAATTAATTGTCATTAATTCAAAGAATAAAATAATTAAATTAAATGATAAAAACTTTGACTATGATACAAAATGCCTCAAAGATCCATTTACCACAGACAGGTCTCGACCCGTAACCGTGCTACGACGTAGACGCTCTACGCCGCCCACAGTGCATAACGAGTAATGACGTCTAACTACGCAGCGAATTTACCATTTTGCTTTAATTTAATATGATTTTATTACGTATTCAGAAGGTTATATTTTAAGCAAATAGTAAGTAGATTATGTAATTATTATTAATAATAAGCCTGTATATAATTGTCGCCTTAAGAGTCGTTTTGTGCTTATAATCCCTTACACCAGATGTCTCGAACTAAGTCACATTCTAGACCTAATTTTAATATTATACAAGTGGAAATAAACCAACACTTGTATTAAGATTGGAAGCAAAAATACTTTTAATTCTGGATTTAAATCTTTCCTAAAATGTAGATTTATTAAACTCGTATCTAAAAGAAAGATTTGCATCTAATTGCCTTTAAGAAAAACTGATATTTCTTAGTAATTTTATTTTAATATAACTTCTATTATAATCCAGAGCAGTTATAATGAAACTTTTGATACGATTATTGTAAAAGTTTGTGTAAAAAAAGTTTGAGCGAATATTTTTACGAAATTTTTGATTAATAAAATTAAGGTCAAAAGTAGGTTTTAGATAATGACAATATAAGTTAATCCTTCGAAATGAAATTCAGATGAGTATTTTAATTTAACATAAAAAAGTCACCTGAAATTCATTATTTTATATTTTTAACTAGCCATCGCCTTCGACTTCGTCCGCGCGGATAATATAATTAGTAGTCTATATGGTCATTCAGATTATGCTTTACAACTATGTCAAATTTCAGCGAGTTCCTTCAAGCTATTTTGGAGATACTTTCAAACAAACTATACATCCATCACATTCGCATTTATAATATTAGTAAGATACTAAGAATTAAAGTCTTTATAGCGTGTAATTTTCTCAACAAACGACAGAATTCTAACACTGAGTTTCCACTTCCATTCTATTTATAAAAAACATATCGTTATCTCTATTATTTTCAATAAGTATGAAAGAGAAACTCGCACTCTCAATTAAACCCAATTATGTATAAAAAATATCTTATAATACACTATCTATTTATAAAGATGTCATTGTTAAAGTTTGTTTTATTTTACATTTTTTTTCTGCTTCAACTTGAAACTCTTTTTATGATAGTAGAGTAAGTACGTCTGAGAAACAAACGAAGCTCAAACAAACTCGTAAAACAAACAATATTATTGCCGTTTGCAAACGAAACGAGTTAAATTTTGTTGACCTTGTTTAGTTGAATTATATTTAGTTAATATGTATTCATATTGTCACAACCTTTGTTACAATGTTTTTTAGAAATACTAACGACTTAACTTCTTAGTATTGAAGTAATAAATATTATATTTTAAATTAGAACACACAGTTGCAAAATTTCAAAGATTGGTCGAGTAGTATCGGAATTCATCCGACGTAAAAAACACATTTTGTAATTTTACGTTTAAATGAATACCTCACGAGTGTTAAGTTTAAATTCATACTATGAGATTATTGTACCTTTATTTAATTCCAATAATATCAATATCAAATTTATAGGTACCTAAACTACAGCACAAAATCTAGGCGAGAAAGGGAGGTGTTTTGTAGAGTTCAATTCCTAGTTTTGTCACTGACAACACTAAATGAAATTTAGAAAATCGGCTCGCCCTCAGCAATTACATCTAGATTCTATCTTACTTCTTACTAATATTATAAATGCGATAGTTACAATAATATCGTAATCTTGTGAAACATTTGATCGTTATTTCACGTTTGTCTTTTGTTTCACTGTCAATTTACCGAAAGACAGAAGAAAATGGACTCAAAATCGATGTTAATTTTAAAGCTACGTAGGTTGTGACTATGAAGGGCAAGGCCGCCATTAAATTTTACTGCTTTTAAGATAAATATCTGAGCGCACTTTACGAATAAATGAAGATAAGTAAGTTTTAAAAGCGTTTCGGAATAGTGAAAATGTAACTTGATTTATATTTTACGACTAGATATTTTAATGTTTTGTCTATTGAGTTAATTTAAGCATCATATCTTGGTAATATCATCCCTGAACTGTATTCATGGGCACAATTTCTAATAGTATTTTCTAAAATAAAAAGTATAAATAGAATCCATAGATAAATATAACATTTAACAATGTATTTCCAAAGATAACAATAATCGCAATATTGAATAATGTGCCAAATACCAGGCCAGAATTTTGTAAATAATTCGAAACAGAGAAAAAAAATTACTCAAATCTCAAACATTACACTTAACTATTAGTTTTTTTTTTATTAGAGAAGGGGGCAAGCGAGCTGCGTGAATACCGAGGTGATCAACGACACCCATGGACATCTGCAACACCAGAGGAACTGCAGATGCATTACCGGCCTTTAAAGAAATGTTATGCTCGCTTCTTAAAGGTCCCTAAGTCTTGGTTTGGAAAATTCGCTGAGGCCAGACCGTTCCTCTTTGACTGATTTAATTCGTTTGTTTTAAAAAAAATAGAAACTGCATTGAGTCAGGAAATAACCAATTACGAAATGAGACAATAGAATCAGTGGGAGTTACGTAGGACGCGTTAATTTCAGAGCGGCGTAGTGTTGAAGTCAGCAGTTAATATTGAAGCAGGAAATCATTAGCGAAGTTGCCATCTAGTGGATAGAGAAATAAAACAATAGCTTTACTAAGCCACGTAGACCAAAACGTCGTATAAACTTTACGGTCTTAAAAACTTTAGGGTTTTTTTTAACCTGTATGAGAGTATACAATAGTTTAGTTGAATATTAATTAAAAAGTCTAGATAAAAGCATCTCTAATGAGACTACAATTATGGGAGAATATAACGTATTGTGTTATAATCAGTTTGTCACTAATCTTGTATATCCATCGTCAAGTCTTTAGAACAGACGAATATTGTTAAGCTTATTAATTATTATTAATTAAATGTTATCAACAGTTTTGCACATAATCATTGGAATTAAAATTAACAGCCTCTAACAATGTCCAAGATTGATAAATCTACTTACGATATATTAAGAAGTTTTCTCGTGATTGACTAACAAAAAAAAGTTTTGGTACAGAAGACACACAGTACTGTTTGCTACATGACAAATGTTACTACCGATTTTAGAACAAGTCATGTTGACTTACCATGGGTTTCTGGGGCTGAATATCTCAGTTTAAAACTCTGTTATCACTTTCAAAGATAGTGACAGTGATGACGATAAGTTTTATCTAGAGATTTTAGTCTGTAAAAGCCATGGTTATAGATGTAAAATATCGTAGAGACATTTTCAATCATATATTTTTCAAACAATGTACGTCGTAATACAAAAGCTAAAGTTGTCCGTAACACGTATTGTGTAACTTGAAGCCCGATAAGTAAGGCTTTGATATTGAACACCGCTGGAGGACGGCGACAGGAATGTTTTCTATTATTACCAACAAAATGGCTATTGTCAAGTAGGTAAATTAAATTGCGTAATATTTCATTCATAAATCAATAGATTGCTTAATAAACGTTCTTTTTTTAACAAAAGATATATTTTTTATTTATTTTTTGGTTAAAACATCAACGATGATAAAACACTCTAAATAAGATGTGAACGTTTTCTCGAACTAAGGAATCCTTTAACTAGGATTGTGGGTCCAAAATAATACAATAGTCAAAGAATTCTTACGTCTGTATCAGCTTTAAGAAAATATATTTAAAGAAAAGATTTTTATAAACCATAAAATAGATGAAAATTATATTTGTTACATATAAGACAAAAGAAACCAAATTTTTTTACTTTAACAACGAAACTGCGCATTGTGATTAACTCAAAAGCTAAACAGATAAAATATGTTAAAACAAAGACAAAATAGAGTCTAAAAACGAACTACGTGATTAAAATGATGAAATTCAAAATTAAGAATTCAGATTGAATTACGAAGAAAAAATAATCCATAAACAATATACTTACAAGATTCGATTGGTGCGATATCTGGACCATCATGAGGCATTAACATCTTCATTGTTATAGCCCCGGGCAATACGCTGCTAGAAACCGACACTTTGAATACTTTTCTGACCGACTGGTATAAGAAAAATCCTATTTTCTCAATAAGTCAAAGGTGATGCGAGCTGTTGTCACTACGATATTGCACTATCGATTAAGCTTTGAAATTGGAAGGTACACGCATGCGCGGTACCAACATATAACGCATGCGCGGTGAACAGCCTTTTCTAAGCCTGCCTCAAGTACGGAAAGACGTCATTTGACAGTTGACAGTAAAATATTCTTATACCCACCGACTCACTGTCTTTCAGAACACCATAGATATACTCTCTAGATATAAAACCAAGCACAGATTAGGGACCATAGATATTTTTTGTTAATCTTTCTTATGTTTGATTGCTGGGTGAATGGATGGATGGTTGTTAGAAGATATCTCCAGAACAGTTCAACGGATCTCGCTGAAATTTGGCACAGATGTAGAATAAAATCTGGAGGAACACATAGGGTACTAATTTAGTTTTTATTTTTAACTTCGCGCGGTCCGAGTTATAGTAAATATATAAATAATGCGCGTAAGGTTTGAATGAAAAACTAATTATAACGGTTTTATTATAAATTAATTTTTTTATTGAAAATCGTAAATAAATTTACATAAAATATTAATAAATATTACATCACGTGTACAAGGTATTCTGGATGTAAGTAGCACGGCGACTTGTGTACTCGTTTGTATGTTTGTGTGAATGTTTGTTTGTGGAGTGCGATGTCTAGTATCCAGCCAGCTCGGCGAAGGTCGAGTCCATTTCGTCGGCCAAGCTCTTGTAACGGTCCTTGTTGATGCCCAACTCGTCTAAAGAAATAATTATTTGTTAATTAGAATTACGTCCAAATATTTTTTTTATTTGATCACATATAGTAATATACTACGCCTTTGATATATTCAAAAATATATGCTTTAATAACTAACCTACAAATGTAAAACACACATAACCTAAAAACCGTACAAAAGAACATAGATTAATATTAAAAAAGAGTAAAGAATCTTTAAGAAATCAGTTAAAATAGACAAAGAGATGTAAATTTTAGTATAGAAATATTAAAAAAAAATGTTAAGTACTTGAAGAAACAAAGTAAGATGACGTGGTCTACTTATTACTAATTATAACCTCACTTTTTTTCAAATTATCTATAATGAAATTGATGATAGTTATTAATATTTTAATTTATTAAAACATATTAAAGTTGAGATATTTTTTTTTAAATTATACTTTTATTGCTAAGCTATTAATATTTTTTTTAAATAATATTGTTTATAATGTATATATTAGATAAAAAATATTATATACCTTGGAAGAAATGGTCCACCACGGTAGCGTAAGCATAAGACATGTTAATAACAAACATAAAAAGCAAGGACTCCTATACTAAGCGATTTCTAAAGGATCGTCAGAAATATGATCAAAAAGTCGACGAATCCCCTAAATATCAGCACAGGAGTTAATATGTTAGTTTGAGACAGAATATTATTTGCATTGTTGAAAGACGGCTCAAAATGAATTGCTACTTATATATAAATTGGAAACTAGTATAGAAATACATACATTCAGATATCGTGTTCAATTTAAAAAAAAACTCGAATTTATGTTATCAGTTTTGTTAAATTACAAGAACGATTTTTTACACGGGAAACAAATTTTTAATTCGTACCTCTTCGGAAGTACGCAGAAATACACATAATCACGCGGAATACACATAATTACGCAGAATTGCACATAATTACGCAGAATTACACATTATTACGCAGAATTGCACATAATTACACGGAATAATGTGTTATTTTTCAGTAAACAATAGATAATTTAAACGAATTAAATTCAGAGCCACAGATTATATATCCGGAGGTATGTAAGATCTTTGGGTAGATGTATTTTTTATGAGGACAATATAAAGGTTGAAATCTTAGTAACGATGTCTTAAACTAAGTGCTAAAGGGTCGTTAGTATCCTGTGAGCTCGGCGAATGTGCCATCCAAGTCATCGCATATCGCCTTGTATTTCTCCTTTTCGTTGAACAACATGTCTGTAAAATTGCGGTAAATAAATGCGAAGAGAATTAGTGCTGCGGAACTGAGTAACCCTGAATATGATAGACAAAGGTATTATGGATAGAATGACAAGGTTTTTTGGATACGTTCAATTAGAATTTTTAAACAGATTAATAAATTTTAATTTTTATATAGTTTCTTGTTTTACTTTATTTATAACGATAATTAAAATGTCTTGAATGTTATTGATTTTTGGTATAAAAAAAATAGGAAAAATTATCTCAAATATCAAGAGCATTCAAGAATTTTCGTGATTTTAAAAAGAAATCAATATAGTTATTTTATTTTAATTAGATAACATCTAAAAGTCTTTTAGCTTTTGCAAGAATTATTTTAGAAGATTTATAAAGCACGTTACATCAGACGAAAAAGGGTTACATCTCTTAAGCGATTTCAAAATTCATAAGAGATGCAACTCTTTTCAACAGAGGGATGGATTTTAGTGACGTCATACCTTCGAGCCTGTCGACTTCCTTCTGTAACTTCTTGACGGTCTTCTCTGCGTATTCAGCACGGGCTTCTGCTTCCTTCAGTTTCGAGGTGAGGGTCTTCAGCTGCTTCTTGAATTCTTCTACGCGCTGGTTGGCCTTCTCTTCTGATACTTCCAGTGATTTGAGGGAGTTACCTACAACCTGTGTGGTGGTAAAAGAAATATTTAGAAGGGATATTAGGTTACAGTAAACTTCGACGTGATGTAATTTAATGTGGTTAAGACGTAATGAAATGCTTAAAAATTATTAATGTCGAGATACGAGTACTTTTCAGCCATAAAATTAGTGGTAACATTTTTATTAATTCTTACAGGAAAATCAACTTCAATCTAAAGTGTGTTTGTGATATAAACGATATAGTACTTGTTCTTCTATATTAATTAGATAAAGACCGAGTACAAACCTTTAATTCCTCCTCAAGTTCTGAGATCTTAGCGTCACCGGACTTGACGCGGTCCTCAGCCACTTCCAACTCGTCTTCAACGAACGCCAGCTTACGAGATACCTTCACATACAAACAACAATTTAGTACGTCAAATTTACACCTAATTTCGCTAAAGCGGAGAAATAGTTGGCCATATACATCTGCCAAAAGTCATGGCTGTAGATACGTTGTCTTTATAGACAGAAGAGGGCCAGAAATGAAACGGATATTTCCCTTTCCTATATGTACCCTACTCCACCACATTCACTTTCCTTCTCTTCCACTCCTTATTAGAAAAGACCATTAAATTTCACTGTGTCAATTAGCTATTATCAAAGTATCTAACCTCGTCAGACTTGCCGTCAGCGTCCTCAGCGAGAAGACGCGCTTCCTTCAGCTGGTTGGTGAGCTGGTCCATGCGCTCCTCATCCTGTTGCGCCCTGTTCTCCAATACCTTGCACATGCTGCACACACACATTTGTAAGGATAAGTACACATTCTTTATGGGTGCTGCTGTAATTCGTCTACTTGACTTTGTCTAAACTGACCGATAACCATGAAAATTAGTGTGACATGTTTGTGAAATCGTTGGATACTAAACAAAAAACACCTTTACCGAACAAGTTTGACAAAAAAAATTAAAAAAAAAGAAGAAGATACAGTATAAGAAACTAAACAGCGGGCAGCGGTTACCGGTTGTTCTCGTCAGCAGCCTGCTGTGCCTCGAGCAGTTTCTGCTGGGCGGTGCCGGAGCGCTCCTCGGATTTCTCGAGGTCCTCCTCAATCTGCTGCACCTTCCTGTTGAGCGAGGCGACCTCCGCCTCAGTGGCGGCCAGCTGCTTCTCCTTCTCTTCCAGGTCCTTGTTCGCCTGCTCCAGCTTGTTCTTGTTCAGGATCAGGTCCTCCTCTACCTGGGCGAGCTTCTTCTGGAGCTCACGGACTTCCTCGTTCACCTACAAGATAATTTGTTTATTAGTTATTTTATTTGTTAAAATAACAGTTTCTGAGCAAACGAAATATTTCGTTCTGTTTTTCACTTTAACGTAGATTACATGGAGTAATAAGTCTTAAGTTGCAAAAATAAGTTTTTTAAATTATCCCTCATTCAGAATAAAAATTATTTACCACTAACTAAACTAACCGAGAAAAACTGCCACAGAGTACTTTGACAATTTCCTAGTGTTGATTTCTCGTACTAAATCTACACTAAACAACTGCCTTTGTAACCGTTGGCAGTAATACTGATTTGTATGGCAAGTCGTGAAGTCACCTTCTCTGCGCGGAGGTTGGCATCCCTGGCCTGTTGTTCGCAGGTATCCGCCTTGTCCATGGCATTGTCCTTCTCCAGCTTCATCGCTTGCATCTTCTTCTTGATCGCGTCCATGGTGGCGGTTTTGTTCTTTCTTTACGGTCCCGATGAAATATACGCCAGCTACTGGCCTGAGAACAAAAGAATCAATAAACTTTGAATTGTTAGCTATTTATTTGCAGGAAAGTTATCAAATTAAATTATTAGCCTTGTGATCCGAGTATTAATTTATGTTTTGCTCATATAAGAAAACATAGAAATAACTAAATTTTAGTGTTTGTTAAAAGTTATTGATGTTTCTAAACTTATCATTTACGTCCTGGTAAAATTCTTTAATTAAATAGAATAAAATACCTAACCTAAAGTTCATTACTTCCGATTTGATTTCAAATACAAGGAACCTATCTTTCTAAGATTAATTACTATTTATTAATTACGTAGTTTCAAATTACATATCCAATAATTTGTTTATAAAACAGTTTAAAAATAATCTTTTGTAACCGAACAATTCTTACACGCTTGGCTTCAAGCCAATACAATAAACGCAGGGCTGCATCACTAAAGATCGGTTAATCCTCGTGGTATTAAAAAGTAACCTATAATAAACTTTATATCTTGCGACCCAATTTACTCCGCCCTATAAAGTGAGGCTATATTTTACTCCACGATCGAAAGGTGAAGTTCGTCGTTTTATATTGAAAACGAAACATGTGCCGTATTTTCGTATCATTATTTAGTAATAATTCATAATTTAATATAGAACCATTGTAATTTACACAATAGCTGAATTAATGGAAATTAATGAATGTAAAGCCAAAGGAACATTTATGTTTACAGCTTGTCATTGAAAGAAATGATGTTTTGTGTCAGTGTTTCGGCAATGGAAGCCTTCTTTAATATTTATTGTTAAAAAAAGTCCGTCTGACTCAACGTTGGTGTCTCAGGGGTTAAGCCCTTATACTTGTAATCTGCACTGTTTAAGTCTCGCCATATATCAATGTGGTTTTCGATTTATATATGTACATTTATCCGACGTTCTTACGGTAAAAGAAAACATCGTGATGCCATCTGTACAGTTCTGCGTAGAAAGATATCTGTGAAGCCAACCCTGGGCCAACGTGTAGTGTGCTGATGATGAACACTTTCATTCAGCACTCTAAGTTGAGAATTATCTTAGAACAAATAAGTATTTATATATTTGTCTTTGCTACGTAACAAATTTTATAGGTTTAAAAACACGATATTTTTTTTATAAACCAGTATGTTTTAACGAGGGAGGAACGATTGCAAAAATAAATGCCAGAAGAGATGACGCTGCGGTATTTCTGGCCAGTTCTCAATCGTTGCCTATAACGTTCACAGAAATAACACACGCTCCCGCGCAAACTAACCTAACAACTGCTGAACTGAAACCGATATTGTGATATACATGATAGGTTTTTCTTCAGTCAATAAAATATATAAATTAATCTTTATTTTACAACTTGTATTTCAATTGATGATAGATTCTCGTACTTTTATGAAGAAAGCTTTCGATTTCTAAAACGAACAATATGCAAATAATGGTTATTTTCACAATGGTTACAAAAGTATTGGCATTATTTATTTTATATTTTATTACAATATATGAAACGGTGGTTTGTAAAGTACATTTGATTCAATTTGATTATCATCGGATTTATTCACACCGCAGGATTCCAGATAATCGGGATCCCAACTGACGTATGTTACAGATAAAAAAAAACTTAACGGCCATTACGTATTGTTTCAATATTTCATTTTAAAAGTAAATTAAATTTAAATCAATCGATTTTAACACATTAATATATAACGATTTATATATTATAAATGCATTTTATTATGTGTGAGCTGTCTACTCCCGTCCCAAATTGTTAGTTCGCGTTAGATGTTTGATATCTTGCCAAAATATCTTCGGCCACTACTCAGTCACCTGTTGTCAGACTACACTAAATTGCTGATAAAATCCAGACATTTACGTGTTGCTAGGAAAGTAATATTTCCCTTAAAAATATATAATATATATATATAATAAAACTTAAAAAAAGGTTTTTTAGCGTTTTCTTTATGTCATTGTCGATGCATTAATTCATGAAGTTTAATACTAGGTTTTATTTTTTAAGAATGGCCACGTGCTGGTCAAGTGTAGACTTGATTTAACTCCTACTTTTGCTTTATTTTCGTCCAGTGTTTTAACGTATTAAAATTTAAAATACGTGTCCTTGACCATTAGGCAAGGCATCAACTTTCTGTTTGTCTGTAGTGGCATTACGTTTTTGCGACAAGATAATTAAAAATTTAACGCAAATTGAATATCTTGTTCGTACACATATCAAATCTAAGTTTTAAAATAAATTATCAATTTAATTTTGAAATTAATAAAAGCAAAGTTTCTTTGCTGTATTTAAGTTAAAATTATTATAAAATATTATAATATATTCTGACTTTAACGATAATGTTACAAAAAATTAAATAAAAAAAATAATGTTATAAGTTTTGAAAAGTCCTTAATTCTTTAACTTCAGATCAAAGATTCTTAAATTAAAAAAATAATAATAAAATTATAAAATAATTAAAAAGTATGTTAATTTCTACGATGATGTAAGAAACATTCGAATCCGCTACGATCTATGTTTGGTATGCGTTATATTATCTGTTGCTGCCGCTGACGTCGGCGAAGTTTTAACTGGACCCAAAATATCGTAAAGGCGCACATTCCATGATATATTCGCCAGCGTTCTAAATAAAATTTGGGTAATTTCTTCACGCTGTTAAATAAAAACTTTTTATTCATTCCGACATGCCGCAAATAGGTTACATGGCAAAAGCGGGGCGTGCGGGGGCCGCGGGAAACAGCCGCGCGGGCGGGCAACACTATTTTCAGCGAGGTCGCGCGCGCGCTGAAATCCGAGTCACATCGTAGAAAAACTTAGCACCTGAACTTTTATCACTGGAATATTCTTTAGCACTAATATACCCACACTTTTAAGCGAGCACACCACAAGACGCTTCCAGTTTGGATACCGCACGTCACAATCGAGGGTCACTTGTTGCTGATGGAAGAAGTTGAGGTTATCCGATACGAGTATCCAGGCTGGAGGCGGCGGGTTGCGGGACTCACCTCACGAGCTGTTCACACGGCGGAGCGACACGCACTGCGCCCTCGCGTTCTCTCTGCGCGCCGCCGGACTATTTTCGGTGCCAAAAATCCAAGACTTGGATCAGCGCGACGGGTGGCAAGAAATCCCGTTGTCACGCTCGCACCCGCGCAAGCGCAACTATTCTTGCAGCTTTCTCATGAATGATCAAGTTTGAAATCAATAGATGGAGACTTAAACAAACCTCAGACGAGAATTGCATTTCTATCAAAGTATGACGTAGAGTAGGGTGGGATCTAAGCTAATTTAATGCAGCATTTTTACCACATCATGACCTAGTATGGAGTGTGAGCTTAACAAATTTGACGTATCACATTGTAAGATGTTAAGATCAATGTCAAGTAAGCAATTTTTAACGGTCGATTCCATTTTAATTATATAGAGAAAGGAGTACAGTTTTCAGAAAAGTTGGGACCCGATATCATATTGAAGGAATCATCATTAAGAAAAGCCACACCCAAAATCTATGTGACTGTCTACTATTAATAGTAACTTTTATTACTGAAGCTGAAAATTAATCAGTTTGCAAAATATTATCTAGTCACAAGTGACCGTCAGCTAATTTAACAATGTATTTTAGGTGAAAGAATTTGTTTCACGTCGTTATTTTCAATGTTTTCCATTGGACCGATTGGATCCATAGAAAAAAAATCCCCATTAGGCCGATCGTCGTTTTAAATTTGCAGACAATATTAAAACTGCGAAAGGTGATGTGTCGAATCGTTTTTAAATTATTAAAATCTTTTCTACATACAGCGTGACTAACGCCCGTAACCCAAAGGGGTTGGCAGTGACCTCGGACCTCCATTTACCGCGGTCCTGACACACCTCTCTAGTCTTTCCACATTCATACATTTACGCATACGTGTCAGTTTCTTCTAATTACACGCATGTTGTAAACATGATCTGAGCGCTGTTTTGCGTTACTGTATTTGGTCAGTTCTACAAACTGTGTAATGCAGTCGTATGAGCCTCATTAGAGATTAAGCAAACAGAAAAAAATGCGTTCCAACTATCAATTTTTTTATTCGAATCCACTGTCACTGCCAAATTACTACACGTTTAGACTAGTACTATACGTTTTGCGGAGGTGTAATTGAGCTTAATGCCTGGTTTACATTATGCCGGTACAGTAAGACAGTTGCGTTAAAAAACAGCACTGGCATAATGTAAATATTAACTGGCGCCAGCGATCCAACAGTCCGCCATGCCAACCAAACCAGGCATATTACTGCATGGGGAGTCGTTCGATTGCTTTCCCAAATTTCTCATGACGCTTATTATTTTTTCCAATTAACTATTTACTAAAAGAAGTAAGACGGCGTGGAGGCAGCTGGTCGACACGGCCGTTAAAGCGTACCAGGACAAGCACGACCTTCAGTAATGAAGAATACGAAGAAGAAGAAGAAGAAAAGAAGTAAAATAAAACTCTCATACATTTTTTATAAATGTATATTTCATCAAGTTGGAAAAGTCGCTTGAAGCTGTGACGCACTTTGTTGAATAAAAAAGCTACAACAGTTTTATCGAAGCAAAATATTAAATAATTGTTACTGTAACGGATCGACTAACGCTAAATATACAAACTTATAACTACAAGAGAAAATGGTGTAATGCATTTTGTAAACCCATTAGAATTGGTAGTGCGACCTTGAATTTCCAGTTTCAAACAACGGGTAAAAAACTTTTTTTTTTTATAGATAGGGGTGTTTTTTTTCTCCAGTAGAAGTTATAGATAACAGTAAAGTTCACAGCTCTTATTAGTATTTAGTAAAATGTTCACTTAAAAATTGTTGCTATCAAAATTCCATTCTAATCCTTAATATCTTTCATCTCGTTTATAAATGCCTGATAAAATTATGAACTAATCCAATTCTTTTTTAAGTTTAACATTTGCATAACATCGATTTCTCATGTTCTAAAAATATTCATAGAAAATTGTTTAAATATTACAAAATAGGATATACGAAGACCTTAATACTATCCCACTATTGCCATAAGAAAACTTGTAACATTCAAAAGCATTTCATTAATACAGATTATAGAAAAATGTAACATTTTTTTTTAAAAGATACGTTTTGACACTGGCAGTGGTTAAACTAAATCTACCCACAAAATTTAATTCAATAATTGAAAATGTACTTCAATTATTATTTTGAAGTTACAAATCGACATATTTCTTAAAAACATATTTTTTTTTCGAATACATTTATATTTTCATAGTCAAATAATACCAAAAGAGTCGATGTTATACTTGTGTAGGGCAAACTATATTTGAGCATAAAAATACCTTTACATTTGAAATTAAATGTATTTATTTTAATTTTTACCAAATAAACGTCATTAAATCATTGCAATTTAAAAATCTTCCAACTCTGGCAATTTGTACTTTTGCTCCAACAAATGTCTTCGCTCATTTTTATTTTTCTTATAAATTTTATAAAGCTTCATTTTATTCAATGATTGTAACGTATTTACATTTCTAGAGAATATTACTCTAGTATATGTCTATATTCAATTATTAAAATGCATTTCCAATTAAATTTCCAATCTGTATAATGTCAACGTTAAAGATAATAAAAAAATGTCATTTAAACTTATGATTGACGTGATAATTACATTGAGAAATTCAAAACATTAATTGCTTTTGAAAGATTAATATTTAATAAGAACAAAAACGATACATACTTTATAGAAGAGATATACTTATTAAAATATAAGTGAAAAGTGCTTTGCAATAATACTTTATAAAATAATGCAATTAAATCAATCCATTTTTCTGGTGAGCCGAAACATTTTATCACATTACGCCATTCAGAAGGCACCAGATCCAAAACATTTGCATAAAGTGCATAGTGCAGTATGCAAACAATTCAAGCAACATACTTTTGGCGCGAAGATACCCGTCGACTCACACAAGATGGCGCCCGTTCACAAAATGGCCGCTCCAGCGTTAGTAGCCGGAGAGATCCGCGAACGTTTGATCTACTTCTTCAGCTATCGCTTTATATTTACTACGCTCTTCCACGACCTCGTCTGTTATTAGTAAGAATTATTTTAAGTTAGTAACAAAATCAACAAAACTAGTTTATTATGCAAATTTTATTAAGTCATTCTATTAGAGTTCCATTTCGAATATATTGAATTTATAAAAAAAAACGGATATTAAAATAGCAAATTACCTTCTAAATTTTAAGTGGCCCATAAAATTCATGCTAAATCTACTCCTAAAGCGTGCGCTAAGAAATAATACTCAAACTACACCAACTACCGTTGCTAAATACTTACCAATAACTAAAGAAAAAAAGCAATAACTAAAACTATACTTATTACGTTACCAGACATTCATAGCGACTAAACCAATTCCGTTTTGTAGCTTTCTTTTTTACATTTTACAAGACAAAATATTTCATATCGAAACAGGGGTTGGTAAAAATATCCTATATACTGCATAAAGGCTTTGTAAAAAAGTAGTGTATAATATTATTTAGCTTGTTATGAAGTATCCTATTAATGTAATAGAAAAAAAAACTAACTGAAGAATATAATAGTGGAAGCATGTGTATTTGTAATCGTGTAAGCTAAGTTATAAGGAAATATGAACAAAAACAATAAATAAATATAAATAAATTATTTATTATGATAATTCGAAAATAAATACCGCCATAAAAACTATGGATTGTAATATTTTAAATTATAAAATATAAAGTAATATACGTCTATACAGATATTGTGTGAATCGCGGGCGGATGGTGTTGCCAAGGCGAGATGCTGGAGTGTGCTTATTCCTTGAGGATGAGCTCGACGAATGCGGTGTCGAGGTCGTCTCCGATGTCCTTGTACTTCTCCTTCTCAGCCACAAGCTCGTCTGTATACACGTGCGTATTAGATTCATACCCACATATTATTTCCCTGTTTAACTATCTGTATTTCCCTAATAGTAAGTTAATAACGTGTACTTACTGGCAACACAGGTTAACTGTCAAAACATTTCATGCAAATGATATATTTTATAAATGAAATGCATATATTTATGTACACATGGAGTGTAGTTTTTTTTTAGTTGCCAGAGTACATCGTTACAATATTAATTTCCAATATTTCGTGGATAATCCGCGCGCTCTATAAGTCAAGTTTTTAAGCGAATTAGTGGCAACATAATGCTAGAGAGCGTGTGGTAGAAGTAAATAAAGTTTGCTTACATGTCGCGTTCCTTTTCACTTCGAAGCCATGCGTCGCTCTCAACTAAATCAAAGCTTTCGCTCAAAACGTCGAAAGGCACTTCACAACGCACTCATGCAAATTGTAAGGAAGCCTTTTTTCTGAATGTTGTGAAAGTGGGAAAGCGAGTTAATGGGTAATGTTGTAAAGATATTTCAATGCAACATGTGTAAGAGTTAGTCTTAAAGAGTTTTCAGGGCATGGAAACACGTCTATAGGAAGTGTATAGAATGTTTCGTTCTCTAAATGGGTCTTCGACTTCCGTGCTGGTTTTGTTTGGATTGTATGCGAAAATCAGTGCGGTCGGTCATCTAAAAAAGGAAATTAATCGGCTCGCTGGCAAGGCCGTAGTCCCAAAGCGAGTCCGCTTAGCGAAACACTATTCCATCAGCTATCTTTCCATTGTTTATTTTCGAAGTAACATTAATAAGACCATAATGGTTTAAATTAGGACGCTTAAATGCTGAGCTATACAAAACGTTTTAGTGGGCTATAAGTTTAGGGTTCTGTAGTTTCAACGGGGACAGATTCAGCTGGAGGTGGAGGTCTGCGAGCCTCTTCTTCCTGTCGTTCTCTTTCTCTCCTCGCTTCTTCCTCTTGCCTCTCTTTCTCCCGTCTAGCCGCTTCCTCCATTCTCTCTTTCTCCCTTCTAGCGGCCTCCTGTTGCTGGGCGCGGTTCTTTACCGCGTTCTCCAGCTGCTTCGGCGTGGGCTGTACTCCGGGGATCAGTTCCACGACCGCGTCATCAATGTTATCTCCGATGTCGTTGTACTTTTCAATCTCGTTGATCAGGTCATCTAGAGCAGGTATTGGCAGTGAGCATGGTCCCCAGGTAATGTCTTAGGATTTTGGAATAGCATGCTATTCTCTGCATGCCTTGGGGTATGATTCTGACCAGTCTGCTCGAGGAGAACATGCTTTTATCACTGGGTTCCTGCTATTCTAGTATAATTAATCACACGAACATTACCGTGCCTTCTTGACTTCGGTATTCCTCCTCATGCCCTTGTTTTAGAATTTAGATCATTGTTATAAACAGAAATTCTAATTCTAGATTATCCATCCATAATTGGTATTTATATATTTTTTAATAGGGGATTAAAGATGGGAAAAATATGAGGTATAGCTGATAGAATCGACACATTAGTAACTTCACACAACATCAAGGTAACACGCGGATTAGTAAAAAAAGACAAACGAAAAATAATAATATTATATATTTATAAACACTTGTGTTAGAATATTCTTAAAATCATTAATTTATTTTTCTTCACGAACTTATCTAGGTGTATAACATCTTAAGACGGATTCATCTCGATTGATCGATTTTTTTTTTCGTTTCATAATAAATGTGTAAGACATAGCACACGGATTTGTCCGTTCTATCGAATTCTATGCAGTCACAATTAGGGATGTTGGACTTATGAAAATATCGATATTTATTTCCGATGTCATTTAATTCTGTTGACTTCGTGATTTTTTTTAAGTTGATTTAATTTTATAAAAGCAATATTTTTTTATTTAAAAAATACTTTTTATGCATGCTAAATTATATGAGACGGTAATAGGAAGTTATTTTATAGATTAATTATTGCCATACGCTGTTTGTAATTCACTAATGTTGCCATCATCGAATAATCTTATTCGATATCAGGTAAAATTTTGTAACATCGGAATAAATATCGATTTTTATTTATCATAGCTACAACCCTAGTCTTAGGACTTTAGGGAGAATTATTGCCAGCGCTATAAAACTGTACTTGTACAGCACTCTTACATGAAGTACTAGATTATATTACCTAGCATTTAAATTAAATAAATAAGAAAAGAACTCAAATTATGACACAAGTAAAGAATCATACTCGGAAGCAGAATATCAAAGAAGTTCGTACCATATCTTACAAAAATAGAAATACGCGTTACCGACACTCATTTAAATAAAAATATTTAATCTCTTATATCATAGTAAATAAAAGAATTCATAGTAAATAGCAAACAGTGCATTTCTATTAGTGATAATTAATTTTATAAATGTCAAAAAATTTAAATGGGGACACGACATAAATTGAATATACGAATACTGAGCCGCAGTTTTCTTAACATACCATATAATATAAATAAGTAAAAAATAATATAAATCGCATATTGGTCCACTTATTGGAATGTTGTGGAAAAGCAAATTGCCTTCAACCGTCGAAATGAATTCCATCAAAATACAGATAAAATTAGCAAAATGACTTTCTAAATGCTATATAAATATTATCTGCGTTCCAAACGAAAAATTGCACATGGCAGTGTAGTCGTAGCAATCACTCCTTGACAATAAAAAATAAAAAAAAAGCGGCTGGCAATTACTCTAAACCTAGAAACATCTAGTCGCTCGCTCGAATCACCACCAATTTATAGATTAAGGAATTAAGAATTGAAAACATTGTCTGGCAACACTGTCTGCAACATTTTAACTTCGTGCAGAATTTTATGGGCAGCTAGTTCGCAGTTACCTTGTACTATAAAAAAAGATGGAGAGTAAAGTTCGTAAGTTTGGGGGTCGATGATTCGAGCGGGGGACGTGGCGGGGAGGTGGGGGGTCGGTGTTCACATGTTCTGGATGTCGTGGAGCGTGGCCTCCATCTCCTCTTGCAGGAGTTTGCTCTTTTCGCGCTCGGCCACCAGGTCGTCTGCAAGGTCAGACGCGGCCACGGTCAGTCACACAGAGCACACAAAACATTCCGTGCAAACACCGAGGCTAGGCATAGACAACCATTAAACAACAAAATCTACATTCACTATACTTTTTTAATTAAATATTTATCAAATTAATTATAGGTTGTCTACCATACCTCCCTATTTGCAATAAAGGCACAGGCAAAAATTAAACATCTAAAAAATATAAAACCATGCATACAACGATAAAAACGACAAATAACCGAGCAATCTAAATAAAGTCATGCTTTTAAAAAATACGCACATAACTGATTTTCATTAAAAATAAAAAAGTTGAGAAACTAAAATCTTTGGAACACTAATATCAAATTTGAATATTACCAACGCTATGTGGAATTCAGTTATGTGCATTAATAACAACTAAAAACTGTTACTGATAAAAACAATAAGACTTAAGCGAGATTTTATAGCGCAATGAGAAAAATATGAAGCTCTAACTATACAATTAAGACCCGATCACTTGGTCTTTGAGCATCTGATGAGATTGCGCTTACAAAAAGCTTTGGTTATTTCAAAATCCTCGCAACTTGACTTGAGAGACAACTTAGCTATTCCCGTACCGGATAATAATGCGAACAATCTTCTGAACCTTGGAAACTAGCATCAGAAATCATTATTATTCATACGTATTTCCAGCTAATTGCAATATTTAAAGTGAAATCAAAAATTACTCATACATTCAATATACTAAATAACGTCAAATACTTCGTCATAAAATTATAATAAACTAGGTTTTTAAATATCTGCAAAAGGAAAATTGCTTTACCTTCAAGCCTGTCGACCTCCTTTTGGAGTTTCTGAACGGAGCGCTCGGCAAATTCGGCGCGCGCTTCAGCCTGGAATTTATTTTAAAAAAACATTAAAGCATCTGCACAAGGTCAAACAGCCTATTCTTTGACGACAAATAAAATTTATAGTCTATGATTCGTAATTTAAAAAAGAATTTAAAAATAAAATACTAAAGTTCAAGAACAAAGAATAGACTGTTTTTAAATATTCGATCAGCATGCAAGTCATTTAGTTTTGAATTTTATTTTTCAATGGTTATATTTATGTATTATAGAAAAAAGCTATATTTTCATTTTATTTTTTTAATCTCAAATTCCATTTGTTTAACTTCAAAAAAGAATTAAAAAAAATATAGTTGGCTATTGTAACAATGTATAAAACATAAAAAGGTTAATACAAAAGCAAAAGCGACACTAACACCCCATGCAATTTACCTTTGCCGAAAGCAGCTAAATACTGTGTAGATCGATTCACTAGAGAAATTAAATATAACAATATATACCGTATACCATATACCCAATTTAAAATGTTACAAACCGTGACATAATTGAGTGTTGCCATATAATAGAATATCCGGAACTTTGGTTGCCATGTTTAAAATAAAAAAGTGACAAGTTTTAAAATGTGTGCCAATTTTTACTTACTTTTATTTTATTTGCAGTATACGTGCCTGTGCTTTATTCAAAATTTATTTTAGTGAATTTAAATTCATTTAATAATTTAATAATAAAAAATATTTGTGAAAAAAAAAATTCTTAATAGAGAATTCTATAATTTTTAAGTAATTCATAAAGTTTTAAGACGTTTTTATTGTCTTTATAAACTATCAGATTATTCAGTAACATAAAACAAGATGGCGACCAAAGTCCGTGGCGTGGAGCGGCCGAGCGTAACTTACTTGCGTGAGTTTCTGCGAGAGGCTGTGAATCTTATCCTCGACGTGCTCCCGCGACGCCATCGCCTGGTCACACACACTCGTTACAGCCACCATTGGCCACCGACATGCTACCCGTATTGCTATTGTACGCTCATAAACATATGACCTTGAAATTACCTTCCCAAAGAAAAGGAGGTAGCTATAAAACTCTACCACAATATGAAGCAAAATGAATCAAACATCACATTATTCAAAGCGTACAATCACAACACAGCTATACATAGTACATAAATAGGTATATAAAGAAATTAATACACAAGAGGAACATAGAAAAAAAAGATATTTAAATACATATAATTTGAAGCACCAACCGCTGAGGCGCACTACATAATCCTACCACCAACGTACCCTTTACTAACTAGACAAAGATGAAAGCGATAAGACCAACAATTTACGTATAGCGAAGGCACTGGGGGCATACTCCCAATGCCGTGGCAACAAGAGCATCGACCAAAACCTCTATCTACCCTCTCTTTCTATCACTTTACCTCTTTCAGCTGTGCACTGAGGATTTTAACTTGACCTTCGTACGTTTCTTCTCTTTGCGTCGCCTGTGATTATTATTTTTAAAAATTTAAAACATCGATAACAAAACAAAACTCCATGCTGTATCATACAATGTTGCATTATTTTGTACTGGCAACACTGATAGATACCATAAAGTTAGGATAAAAACTAAAACAACAACTGTTAATAGGGATAACACAACATCTATAAATGCAAAAAGGAGGAGTATCGGAAAAAAAACTGCCTGCACTACGTGTTATGCCGGTTTTACATTATTATAGTAAATCGGGCATAGACTACGCTAGTGATGCGCGGGTGAATGCAGTTAGGGAAGCATACAACACTCGCTAATAAACCGATCTCGCTCGCTTTCACACCTCCTTTAGGCGGGTGGTGAGGGTTTTGATTTGGTTTTTGTACTCCTCCTCACGTTGGTTGGCCTGCGTGGAACATAACAATCTTACTATCTTAATATTACTAATATTATAAATGCGACTGTTTGGACGAATAGATGTTTGTTTGAAGGTATCTCCAGAACGGCTGCATAGATCTCGCTGAAATTTGGCATAGATGTAGAACAAGTCTTGACGAACACATAGGTTACTAAGTTTTTTTTTCATTTCCGCGCGGTTGGACTTGCGGGCGACAACTAGTTAACCCTATAATCATAGAGATTACATCACTAACATTGGCTGTGTATATAATCAACCATATATTACATCCTGACTATTTTGAATACTTCAAAATGGTTGGTGCATCATTCGGAAAAAAAAATCTTAAACGTCTAAAATACACATTTGTCAAGGACCGGTTGTGAAAATGGGACTAGACATATTATAAACTGACAGCAAATTGGAAACTGAACGAGTAGATCACAATGGAGAGAAAAACTACCCTTTTCTCATTACAGATGTCAGCATGATCTAGAGTGAATAGCATTTTATATACCACAACAGATATACAAAAAACACTATACAAAGTACAAAGTAATCAATGGAGATAATTCAATACTATTTGTCAAGAGGACTGGCTTTATTTCAAGCTGCAGATGCATTCTAATTAAGGAGCTTATTTTCAATTCCGGCACAAGTGAGGAATAATTTTTTCATTTTTATAAAAACAGGCAACACTATACTTTTAACGCTGGCACCACTAAGAGCTTACAGTTTTTCTCCCCAAAGTAGATTCATTTCCTTAGTATATAAAATGTCTAGTCCGATTACAAACTGACAGACCAACTGATCTTTGACATTGGCTTACTTTAAAGTATAGTAAAATTACTAAAAATAAGGTATCCATACCTTCTCCTCGGAGACTTCCAGGGATTTCAGGTTGTTACCAACAACACGGAGTTCTTCCTCAAGCTCCACGATTTTGCTAGAAAATAAAACAAAACAATCAATTTCTACTGAAACATTGTCATATATTTTCTTTCAAAGATTACTATTTTTTTTATCAATTAACTTGTCTACACTTTTTTGTCTATAATTTTTATTATTCCTTAGCTTCAAAATACTTTATTTAAATTGATTAAATTTATATAACTTTACTTACATCATATTTCTTTTTTTTATTACATAATTTCATAATACTTAATAATTTTCTTTTTAATTACTTTAAGTTTATATTTGACTACTAAATAAATATGTAGATAATTAAAAAAAAAGCGTGCAAATTAACAACAAAAACATATGGCTATACTACTTTCATATTATCTCTATATTTTAGTTTGATGTGTCAAGAACGTAGTATTGCCATGATTTATACATGCATAAATTAAAAGATTATTTGTTAATTTCTTAAACGTAAATTTTAAAACAATTTTATGATCACATTCACTTAAATTTGTTTTAAAATTTAAAAGGTAAATTATTAAATTATTTTTTAGCATAAAGGATAATAACGACTGAACAACTTTCTTTTGAAAAGACCTTTTATAAGAAAAAAGATCATAAGTCCATAATACATCTATATTTTCCACTGTTGCCTTTTTTCAAACAGCCTATATATCTAATTGAAAAATCAATATACCATTTTTCGAACATCCTGTATGTCTGAGAAGTAGATCAGCCGTTACAATCCTGGTGTACTCACCAGTCGCTCTGCTCAGCGCGTTCCTCTGCCCTCTCGAGATCCTGCTCCATGAGGACCAGCTTACGCGCCACCTACCGCCGCCGAGCGTTAGTACACGCCCACACGCACACGCACACACACACAACACACACTACCGCGACCGCCACTCGCCACTCCCCGCGGCGTGCCAATATTGTGCTCTGTGCCGTCGGAGTAAGGTACAAAATCAATCGGCATCGGTTTACTATCGTGCTTAGGATGGGTTAGGAACGTGATAGGTAACATAAAAAGTATAAGGGCTTAAACTACAGGATAAAATACTAAATATGAAGTCATATCTAAGGTTGTGCGAAGGATTTCTGCTCGTGGAAGGTAAAGCAAAGGATCACACAAAGCGGGTAGTCGCGAGTGGCGTTCGAACTCGATTGTAAGTAAATAATAAACGAGGGTTGTCCCAAAACATTTAGCTCTAAAAAAAATTCGTATCAGTATTTTAAAATATTATCTAAGTGCTATCTAGTGCGTCAACATTTTCGTTATGTGATGTGTGCGCTTGCATATGTGCGGCACGCATACGGCCAGTAATTCTGGTGTAATGCGGTGCATATCTGAAAACGAAAATTGCCCTATACCACACATATCTCGAGACCTAACCTAGCCACGTCCGATCAACACACATTTAGGACAGAAGTCGAAACATTGAAATGATAGTAACATAAGAAAATATCCATGAGATGGGGCAACCCTTGTTTTTAGTTGTCGACGGCACAAAGAGGCTTGCGGGTCGCGGACACCGCATGCGACCTTGTCCCGCTTCAAATTAAAGTTATGCAAGTTAACAAAATATCAACAGGCACGAGGCAATAAAGTAGTAATGCAAAAATAATTTAAACAAAATTAAAAATAAAAAAAATTCTCGTTCGCTGCATCCATCTCGTAGACAACCTAAAATTTACATGCAAACAAAGAATAACCAAAAACGGAGTTACCCAATTTAGGTAAAACGGGTTAAGTGCGAATGTTAAAAATATAAAACGAACAACCATGCAGTGGCAGAAATATTTGCACAACAAAGGCTCCAAGATCTACAACGTTACAATACCACATTCATTCAAAATCCTTCAAATAGAATAAAATATTTTTAAACATTTAAATAGAATAAGAATCGTAAGAACTCAACACAGACTGTATTTTACAACAGTGAGGTCATATTAAAAAGATTAAATAAATTTCAATCAAAAAAATATTATTCTAAATGAGATAATGAATGTGAGACGTTGAGATCTGTTGGCAAAGGCAAGGAAACCTACGATTCACCGGCCTCGGCGCGCTCCTCCGCACGCTCCAGGTCCGCCTCGACCATGGCCAGCTTACGAGCCACCTGGACACATACACAATGTCACAAATCGGCACAATAATCGTACAGACATACAGATACTTGTGCAACGCCCTTCATATATGGCCGTAAGGCTTATGTAATGCGCAGGGCACTCGTTCTACCTTATAAGGCGAAGAAACTCAAGATCAGGCGCGATACCATTCCTTCTTCGGCAGTTGACTTTTACGTGCGCCTTCACCGCGCAGGGTCATACGTCAGGGGAATTGGGACAGTGCGGTACCATCTGGCGACTGCACATGTTAGTGAGTTTTTTTTTAAATTACCTCCTCACCTCGAATACGAATAAGGAATGATGTTATCGTGTACCGTATATCGCGAACGACGATAACTTATCACTTGTTTAAAGAATTATGAATTATACAATCGTCACAAAAGACACAGCATGCTGGATATGAAGGCTATAGGTATTAAATGCATTATAATTTGAGGTATACTTAACAGGTTTATTAGTTAAACTTTTCATACATAAAACAAAAACGGTTATTAAAATTAGGAATCTTTGCTGACAATGGAAAAGGATTTAAACACAAGAAATGTGTAAGAACTTGTAAGAGAACAAAGTTCGAATATTATTGGAGCGAGCAAACTTCTTTATCTCAGGATAATATTTATACTGTCCACAGATAATGGAAAAAATGATGTTTCCAATCAAAAGATCATTTGTAGTAATTGCGTAGTTAAAAAGCGGCAGTAGGGGGGAAGCAAACCAAACGACATCTCAACTCAAAGACCTCATCGTATTTCTTATCTGCTTCCTCAGCGAGGAACCTGGCCTCCTTCAGCTGGTTCTCCAGGGCATCCATACGCTCCTCATCGGCCAACGACCTGTTCTCCAGAACCTTGCGGGCACTGAACGCCATAACACAAAACTTGAGTACATCATGTCATATTACGCCTACAAACTATTAAAATCAAGGGTAACCCATAAGTTGGAAGACATGCAACAACACTGCAAGATACATATAAAGCGAACAAACAATTCGACGAATTCGGCTGCAAGAAATATATTGAACCCAGCATTAAGTGCCAGTTACTTTCTGCCAAAAAAAAACAAGTAAAACATATCGTTGTCTCCCTCATTCTATTTGAAAGAACAGAGACAAAAAATATGTTTTGGTATATTACGGCAGTGTACACACTTAAAGCAGAGTCCTTATTAGCTTATTATAATCGTGTAATATTTCAGTGTTAAATATCGATAATTAATTAAATTTTATGGAATATTTCACTGAAACATTAACGAAGCCATTAAGTTTATGATGATAAAAATTATTGTGGTATATCGTGTCATTATAATATGATTATTATTCAATAAATTGTTTTAAATCATTTAACATTTGTAAAACAAGTATTTATCTTCACAAAAAAATATACTATTAGAAATTTAGATAACGATTGAAATGTATTTTTAATTGTATTTTTTTTTAGCGAAATCTCTAAATTTTTCTCAAGTAAAACCACAAAATCTAGTTTGGGTACTTATTACATTTCCATAGAAAGGTGTAATGACTTTTGCTCAACATTTTTAAGTCTTCGAATACTCGCATTACAAATTAAGAACGTATCGACTTACTTGCATCGATTTCTCGCATTATCGCCTTCTGTGCTCCTTTTAAATGTCACTTACAAAACTTTCGTATTTATTTAAAAAAAAGTGACATGTCAAGGAGATTTACGTAACGTCAACAGAATGGTGCATAATATAATGACACGTCAACCAATTTAATTAAATGTTTAAGCTTTCACCTCTTCGTATTTCTTATCCGATTCCTCGGCGATGAGTTTCGCTTGAGACAGCTGGGCTTCCAAGATGGCGACGCGATCGTCCTCCATGTTGGTTCTGTTCTCCAACGCCTTGCGTATTCTGGTTAGTGCGGGGCCAAACACATGCATGTTATAACATCGATAGACAAGTAAGTATGATCTAGTGGTTACTCCCAAACTTTTCCAAATAGACCCCCTTTAATACCCCTTGGGGGTCCATTAAATATCCGACGGGGTGCACAATGACAGAAAACAAATAAAGTTTACAAATTCAAGAAATGTAAGGGTCTTAAAAATTTTAATTTTTTTAAGAGGTCCACGACAAAAGTTTGGGAATCACCGTTCCAGTGAGTTTATTTGTATTTGATGATATGAAAGATAGAAACACATTTTAAATTACTTTTTCGTATAAAAATTAATTAGATCCACTAAAATCTTATTTATATATAATTTAAGGATTTTTAAAGATATCACAGCAAAAGATAAAAAACACAAAACACACATGCACATGTAGATATTGAAATTTTAAATCACTTTGAATTCTTAGCAGTAAAATTGTGCCAAATGTCAAAATCAGTATTGTTCCAAATTAAACATGTAAATAGCAACATACTGATTATAAACTGGTTATAAACTGCTTAAAATTCTTTACGTAAATTTACGATTTCAACACATAACAGTATTATATACAAAGTAACTCTAATCAAATTAAATTTTCTTAATAAAAACAAGATATGCTAATAAATGTCAAGACAAGCTTTAAAAACTTTTATAATATCGAAATACAAAATTCTACATATCCCTATTGCTCATTATTTAACGAAAAAAGGAAAAACCTTACTTATAATATAAGAAAATAATATACGAGTATATATTCGGTTTTTTCTTATTTTTGAGGGTCTATGAATTTTACAAGTTTTTTTACGTAAAATTTCTGTGTGGCTACTTGGAGATTGGTATATAGCTACATTATTCCGAGATGTGTCAAGATAAAATGGTTGTGGCTCACCGTTCGGACTCATCTGCAGCCTGGCTGGCCTCAGCCAATTTAGCTGTGGCTGTCGCGAGACGCTCTTCTGACCTTTCAAGGTCTTCTTCCAAGAGTTGGATACGACGGTTGAGTGCAGCCACTTCGGATTCGGCCTGAGGAAGAAAATATTGAACATTAACTTTGACCTTAGCTGTATATCGCTTTATATAAAAAGTATTTTTACTTTCTTACGCTTTAAAACTTAAATTCAGATGATTTTTAAAAAGTAACTCTTGACCTCTTTTATCGTAGAATTATCGGACGCTTTTCACCTGTCCTTATCTCATGTAGGTACCTATTCTGACCTACTTTAATACTTTTACAGATTCGTTTCATATAACATAAAGATTGGCTAGACGGTGAACCGCGAACCGTTTGAAAAAATATTTTTACGAAAATAAAATTCCAATTGCCCATCATACGAACATCCCTAGTCAATAGTGACGAACCTATTCCTTTTTCGATAAAATTAATACGCACGATAAAAAAAAGTCGACTTAATTGCTTCTGTTCTTGGACGTCATGTATATGTAAGTACATTGGAACCGCATTGTTAAATGTCGACACATTATACGTGCCGTGAATTAAGAGGCGATTGGAATATTTTCGCTAGTGTAGTGCCGCGGGCGAACTTTATTTATATTCTGTGGCCCGCACATGTCTATATGACGTCATGCGTCCTTGTTGCGAGGATGTTCTCAAACGAGTCCCAGTTTCTACATTTATCCTGTGTCGTCATGAGCAGACGAGCGTAGTCGCTAATAATAGTGACTAGCATCAGGCATTTATAGAATACTTATAGGTTTGATATAAGCTATCTATGGTTCAATTAATTTTAAATGTGGATTTTGATTGTCTAATTCCTCTTATTGGAAGACTGATAAATTCTTTCTTGTTTTGTGGTACAAACATATCACTTTTAATTAATAATGCAACACAACTTGAGACCATGATAACAGATTTTACAAGCATCCTGTACTCTACAGGGTAAAATAGTTAGCGAAACTTTTGTGCTTCAAATAAAAGTATTTATTCCGACAGTAATTTTCAACTGTTCACTACTATCAAAATTTAAAAATATTATGGGTGCAGCTAGCTAAAAAAAAGACTAAGCCCTACAAATACTAGAACCTTTTGTCTTTGACTAAAGCAAGATACACAAGCAATTTGGTGAAAGACCTGTAACATGATGACCGTGTACATTCAAAGAATTCACATTTTAATAGATGTATTAAAGAAAGCATCAATTTATATGATTGTATATTTTTCCACCGTAAATTGTATGTTAACACGGAATGATTACATTATTTCTAATTTTTTACCGGGTACAAAAAATCAATATTTAAACATTTTTACAGAAATAGTGCAATTTTTTATTTACGTCCCCAATATTCAATGAATACTAAAATCATTTTATTACCATTTGCCTTTTACTATTATTTCTCTTTCACATGGTAAAAATATTTGTGGTTAATGTCTGAGAACTATATTAGAAGAATTACTACTATCCGTTACTTGCTTTTTATTATTTACTTAATTATCCTATTGTTTATTTATTATTTTCAATGATAAAACTATTTAACTTATTGAAAAAATTAATACTCAAATTGCATTTAATATTAACATGGCATTGCAATGCAAAATGATAATTTTTTTTTTATTTTTGCTTCAGTTTTAATTTTTCGCGCTGTATACATTTAATCTTATCTTTAATTTGATATGAAATCATTTCATTAAAAGATTGTTCAATATTAAGTCATAATTTTACACTTAAATTAACAAATTTAGGTATAAAAAATGAAATAAATACATTTTTATAGAAACAAATTATTGTTTCTATAAAAATGTTAGATACATTAAAGAATAATAAATAAAATAAATGTTAGTAAAAAATATTAAATAGTGCAATTAGCCCTTATGCATTACGTCATAATGTGATAACAAGGATTTCGGACACGCCTTCCTGGCGCCGGCGCGGTCCTAGAAAAATGAAGGTTTTTTGGTCTGCACGGACTCAAGTCATGGCTAACCTCGATGACACGCGACTCTTTACACCCAAAACCTGTTACGTAGATTAAATTTTCCGAAAATATGTCGTCATATATTTAATCCGATTAACCTAACTTTAAGATTCGGTAAAAAAAATCAGATCAGAAACAGTAATCTTGTTCGATATCAATAGTCTATGGTGAGAATGAGTTAACCACGAAAAATAATGACTCGCTTTTTCACTCTAACACGTTTAGAACATCTATATTAGAAAGAGAGGTAAATATGCGTACGTCGAAGGCACACCTAAGTATGGCCGGACATTACTCACTATATTATAGGTAGATAGCAACATGCCAAGAACTACTGATATCTTCCAGATTCCGACAAAATGTGAATTTAACACGTAAGAACATAAATAATTTCACAGAACACAACACAAACTAAAGACACGTTTTCTTACTTCTTCTCTTCGCATTATTTCCACTTGTAATCGTTTGTGGTACTCCTCGCACTCGTCCTTATATTTTTCCATTTCCTCTTTTGTTTGTCTCATCTTCTTTTTTAAAACGTCCAGAATGGTACCTTGCTGCATGTTTGTGGTCATTTTTATTCACTTGTGTATTTAATTCAATGCCTAAAAGTTAAAACTAAAGACACCTTCGCCCTACTTGCGAAAATGCCAACTGATTGCCCCGTTCGTTACAGCTCCGTATCGCGGAGATAGCTGAGCACGAATGAACACTGCCGGCAAATAAAATGGCCGCCGTCAACCTAGACGATGCAACTTTATCACCACTTCCACTAATGACGCTCACTTTACTGCGATAGCTTTTCAAGATAATTGTAAAGACTCATTTACGAAAATATAAATTAGTTATACGATTTAATTCATTAGACAACGTGACCGCTTTGACAACAGAATATGTTCGAATGGTAAACGTCACTACGGCAGCACTAGCACTGCGTTTACGTCACACTAGCCATCCATAATCATACTAGCTCCACCTGTTAACGGTTGAAGTAAGCTACATCCTGTAGGGTCAACTCAAAAGAGATGATTTCAAAGCAATGCATAAAATATTATGGGATTGGCACCACGGTTCAACGATCTTGCACCCATTGAAATTGTAAGGCCGGAAGCTAAAAACCGGTTAATACAATAGGGATAACTTCTAAAACCATTATACCAAACAGCGAAACCCTTTTTCAATTTATCAAAACCTGTATTTAAGCCGAATATGTACTGACCTAAATTAACAGATCACATATTAGTTGATTATATTGGAAAATAAAATTTGCGAGTTAGTAACTTTAAATAAATTTTAACGCCATCTGCCGTCGCTTTGCGTAACAAATTAAAAAATGTGACAAGTCATTACGAACGAGTACTATTGGACGAAAACCGAACAGCGAATTAATGCACAAACAGTACAGGCAATCGAAATTCGTATGACGTAATTTAGAAAGTATGCGCCTGTTTTAATTCCGTTAAATGAACACATAGACACTGCAAAAAATTGAGGTAACGGAATGTCCAAATAAATTTCCATTTGTTATTTAAGCTAGGCAAACATTCGATATACCGTTTCAGTTTGACAAACATTAACACATACTAAAGTGCAGCCACGCAGCAATACGTACAGGATACGTTAATTATTTATATCACCTTGAGATAACAGTATCCAAGCAACATTCTTGTTTTAAAGCTGATCATCACCAATATTGAAATATAGATTAAAATTTTATCTCAAAAATGTACATTAGTATTGAAACATACTGCTGTCTCTTTTTTCTCAAAAAGAGTTAGAGGGAGACCAATATACACTTTTTTCATGTGATTCGAAAGTTGAAACAGTTAATGAGACCTCCTAAGTTTTTTTCATGAAACTGGCAATAAAATTTGAATAATGCCATTATAAAAAAAAATGTTACAAGGTATGCCATTGTTAAACTGTAAAGATTATACACAAAAAGAAGATAATAGTATATATTCTTAAGTAGCTGTTATAACTTTTAAATACAGTTAAAACAAAATGACAATCGGCAAACATACCATAACTTTTTTTTAAAGTTTCCTATTGTTCGGAAGAAAATCCGACACTGTGTCAGTGTTCTGTGCAATAAATGTCTGAAAGAATTAGTTAAAAAATATTTTGACAACAGCAGTAGATGCTTTGCATATAGTGTACACATACTATTATTGCAAGAAATTAGTGATTAAGTGACCCATTTCCTCTAAAACTTTTCATATAATAGAAGATAACAAACAAGTTTAGTGAATTCGGTGATTCCAAAAGGTTATACATGCATTGCCTATCTTTATTACGAAACAATACAGTGATTTTTACTAAAAATATCAAAGTGAGAAATATTTATTCGGCACTTCTAAGGCTGAGCTACCATGAATGACTACACAGTGAGTATTTTATAATCAACTTATAGTAATTTATAAACACTTAATAACATGTAGTAATCTTATTTCTTAGGTCTTCATCAGTTGTAGGATTTCAGTTTAAATACTGTAGTTTATTGAAATAGTTATTCTTAAACATACCTTTAGGGAAACATTGTAAAGTTCTAACTGAATTTTATTCTTCCTTTACAAGTATAATTGTTTCATGATATATTTTTTATATGTATTTACAACTAAAAACATCAAAGAGATGGGGAATATTCGTCTATTTATAGTAGTAGGTTGTTAAAGAGCCAATGGCCCCCTGAATGTACTACAATAGGGTGGTGATCTCTGTGTTTAAAAATTAAATTATTTTGAATGTCACTTTAACAGACAGTTATATTTACTATAAACCCATGATTGTATAATTTAAAAAGAAGTTTGATGGAAACATATCAGTTTGGGCTCAAGCATATTTTTAATCTATTTCTTAATCACCGAGGAATCCATCCCCGCTTTAATTGTATTTATACTACTCTAGTAATGTTCAATACTAATCTGCTAGACCAATTAGAACTAAAGATTATAGTTATATTATTAATTGGAATTATATTTTATTTTCTTAAGTTTGTGGATAAATCTTCGTTTTATTTAAGTTACTTTGATGTAGGAGTGTAATTTGTTTATTTAAGCAATTTAATGATCATATTCATTGTATACTCGACGCAATACATTTTGTGAAAACTGCTGACCTAAATAATTTGGACCAGTAATGCTGACGTTATCATCAACTTAGATATTTCTTAGACAAACACTCAAGATATCTCTCGATCGTACGACAAACATTGTCATTAGAACACAATGTTTTAAAAATTAATGTTTAAACATCGGTGTAAAATTGCCAATAAACCATATAATTGTATTTTTTTTAAATAAAACAACATTTTAAATGGTTTTAGACAAGTTTAAAGTGTTTCCGATCTTTGCGACATCTAGCGCCACAGGGACCAATCATGCGCGTAAACAAGTCAAACGAAATGTCAGTGGCTCAGCTGATCGGCACGCGCGTAACATGCCTCGCATCTATAGACCAGCAATACTTTTCACGATTAAAAATAGTTATGAGCACATTTGGCCGACTCTCACCCACTCACACTAATACAAAGCTTAAATATTGAGGTACATTACCCTTTTCAATGCCGTATTCTTTATATTCTGCAACTCATTTTTAATTATCGAGAATTTCATCATTGTATCTGAAGAAAATATGGAACTCCCGAAAGCGAGACCAGGATAATCGGCGCATCTCCTTCTGCGACGGTTTTCTCTAGCCGCCAAGACTTCTGTACATTCACTTGTACATCTAAGTTTTGCAAGTTCCGCGGTTTCTGGATCATCATCCGAAATATCGGACGCAATTACAGTCATTTCGGCTCCGTCACCCGCGGACCTTTCTTCCTTAAACGAAAATTCATCATCCGAGCTTCCATTCGATTCTGCACCAATAATTCTAACATCAAACTCAATCTCATCATCAATATTCGAGTCCTCGATTGTATTTCGATTCGAAAGTGCGTCGTCACTATTCGTCCTTGTCAGTTCTTGAGATTCACTAACACTATTGACACAAGGCACAACATCGTCTATTTGAGTGTCTAAGGTCACTTGTTTGGACGGAGTCGTGTTTGTGGAGGCCCCGGGGGCGGGTACGCGGTCGCCCCTCAACCGCGGGTGGTGTTGGTGCCCCCTGCGCCGCACGGGGGTGCGCCCGTGGGCGTGGGGCGCGGACGCGGACATCACTGCACACCGCACGATCCGTCCGGCCGCGCAGCGCCGGCGGCCATGTTGACTGACTATCGTTTTCGTTCGTAAACAATAACGTGGCGCTGCAGTCGCTGATTGTCCGCCATGTTGGATTAAGTCACTGACAGCGACTGTTTTATCGACAAAGCAGCATTTAAGTTGCTGATAAAACGCGCGATTATTTAAATGATGTTTAACTTTCACAGGCGTAATACTTTTTCTAATTGCGATTTAAAATTTCAATAAATCTTCCTAAAATAGTAATTTAAATTCAGATATTAAAAATGTCAATTTATAAAAATGTGACAGCACAAGAGTATTGAATTGTTGTAAATTATTTATAATGATATTAATTAAACAAAACGCGTCTAACGTTACTCGATTGTCGATGAGGTGAGCAACATTCTAATTTTATCGAAACACTGGGCAACGGTCCCATATTAGGCGGGGATCGCTGAAAATAACCGCGGCGCGCACACGAGGTGGACGCAGCACCCCCTGGAGCGTACGGTTCCAGATGTTAGAGGAAAATTACAGGAAGTTTAATAAGATTTAACCTTATCTATTAAGTTCATAGGAATATTGTAGTTTAAAAAAATAAATTGTTTTCATTACATTTGTAAATTGCAACACAGTGGTCCTGTAATTTTTACGATTTTGTCTTATCTGATTATATACAATAAATAATATTAAGCTACTTACGTTCTGTAGGGCCTTCTCCTTCTCTTCGAGCTTGGCGTTGACCTGCATAAGACCTTCCTGTGTCTGGTCGAGGTCGTTTTCAATGGTCTGGATCTTTTTCTGGAGCTGTCTGGCCTCCTCTTCAGCCTACATTAGAAAAAAAATGATGTTTACTTGAAACCTATTTCCTTTAAACGCGAGTTTTCATTACTTTGTTTTTAAATGAAAGTTTCAGAATGGACAATCAGTAAATTCTTAATAATTAATACGTTCAATTTGGATCAAAACACCTACATTTATATTATGCTACATTTCTTGAACGCTATTCATGAACATTATTTTCTCATCTCAACATATAACTGCGTTTGCAGTTGCAATAAAAAGTCATTGAATGTCCGCGATATAAACACGGAACGCAAATGGAATGCAAAATAAGTTTCTAGACCATAGCCAGACCGCTGAATCAAACTTGTTCCGCAACATTTTAACATCTACAAAGCTATACAATCTTACTAATATTATAAATGCGAATGTTTGGATGGATGGATGTTTGTTACAATTTATCTTCAGAACGGCTTAACGGGTCTTGATGTTTGGCATAGATGTAGAGCATAGTCTGGAAGGATAGGCTACTAAATTTTTTTTTTATTCTGCGCGAACGAAATTGCTTGCTACAACTAGTAGTTTATATTGTTATAGAATACAACCGCCGCTTATGTTAACTTTAAAAACATATTAGGAATGGGTTCGAGCTTTAAACGCTTAAAGTGTATCAAAAGAAGTTGTCTTTTATTTAAACTGAGGCTAAATAAGTCATGTTGTTGTATGGACAACAACTGTATACTTTTAAAATATTTTATCGTTATCTAAAAAAAACGATACATTATCTCGTTTGTTTCATTTCCTGATTATTCCATTTTTAATTGTTTATAATATTTATCAAACGGTCGCCCACGACTCCACGCGCGGAAATAAAAAAAAAACTTAATTAGTATTCTATTTGTTCTTCCGGACTATGTTTTACACCAATGTCAAATTTCAGCTACATCCATGCAGCCGCTCTGGAGATACTTTCAAACAAACATCCATTCATCTAATCAAACAACACAAACAAGTGCGAATTGAAAAAAAAATCATAAATTTCTAGATATCGCTACTAAAAATGTTATCAGTATCATTAATCCGATATCATATTAATTTTGTATCGATTGCGCCGTATAAATATTATATCTTACAATTCAATCTTAGTATCATATAGTATAACTTTGGCAGTGACTATAAAATTGCCGAAATATTTTCAAAAGAAATTTGCTTAGTCTCTGGATTTTCCTAGACAATTTACAAATGAGTGCTATTTACAATTTTTCGGTGACATACATGAAAGTAATGAGATTCAATTTGTAGTTCAAGGTTGAGGTAGATCGAAAGAATTATGGATGGATTGTATGAAAGAGGATATGCATCCAAGGGAGTAAATTCAGATATATCAGCTAATAGAGATGTACGGAGTACGTACAGAGGAAAGTATAGGATAAGCTATCTTATCTTACTAATATTCAAATGGATGGATGAATATTCATCAGATGGTATCTCTAGAATTGCTCCATGGATCTCCCTGAAGTATGGCATAGATGTAGACCATCGGGAAGAACACACAGCTACTAATTAAGTTTTCTCTAAACCCGCGCGGACGGAGTCGCGGGCAAAAGCTTATAAGTGCATACCTTCTCAGCACGAAGGTTGGCGTCCTTGGCCTCCTGCTCGCACATCGCTGCGCGGTCCAAGGCATTGTCCTTCTCCAGCTTCATCGCCTGCATCTTCTTCTTGATCGCGTCCATGGTGGCGGCTTTGTTTTATCACTTTCCTAGACGTAACGCTGCAAACAATAAACCGACATTCAATAAATGTCACACGACTCGTCTGAATTTAGTCAAAGCTCTTTTCACTAAACTCGTGACTCTAACCCAATGGTATTTGTGTCGTGGTCGAACCAGTGTAAATTGTCCCTTATTTTATCTTAGTGAGTAAGGGTCTAATTTCCACTCTCAAAGTCATTAATTGGTTACTAAACGAGAACTTAGTAAATTTAGTACGAGCAATACACACTAAAGTGTGACAGTTAGACGTCATTTTCATAGAGATAAATTCATAGTAATAAAATTAAACAAATATTTTATCAGGTTGATTAATTATATCTATGAGGAATGTGTAAACATTTATTTAATTAATAAATTACTTATTAAAGCATCAGTATGTAAATTTATTTTTAAAATTTAACAGCTTTTAAAACTAGCATTAATATACCAATTAATTATGAAAAATCCTAGAAAAATGACATCAAACTTTGTAGACAGTGTACAATCAAATAGTCAATACAGCATCTAGCTATTTGCGTCGAGAGTGCATTGATCTTACAGCCGCTAGATGAGTTAGGCTACGTAGCAACGCAGAGAATAACTTACGCTTTTTACAAACATTTAAAGAACTAAGGCAAAAAAAGAATATGTGCGTAACAAACTACAACGCAATAACGATAAAGTCACATAAAATCTAAGAATTTAAATGCAAAGAATCAATTCGAATTGCCTAAAAATAACCTTCTTAACCTCTTAAATCTATCAATCAATCTAAATTTAATGAAAATAAAAGTGTGTCGTTACGTTGGTAATAATCTTTTAAAAATGGAACAATAATACAAGTACTTATTAATTTTACCAACAGCCATAAAACCAGCCAGTTGGTTCTATGTCTATAAATTAGACCTGATATTCATTCTATAAAATAAAATTCCCGTGAACTTTTTTTGCATTGTTCAAAAGTTTATGTCCAAGAATAAAAGAATGCTGAATACGGAACGTTTTTTTAAATGAGATGGCAATGTTATTGACCTTCCATTGAGAAATTACGACCTAAAATTCTACCTGCAAGCCAATACGTTTGTGGTGTTGCGGAACAACCAGTATATGTTTACATACGTATAATGTGTGCACTCAAGCAAATAAACTTATTTACACGCATAAGTTACACCTTGATGATCATATGATAATAATTTTTATACTGGCATTCCATAAAATACATTGTCAAAAAATTAAAAAAAAAACTCGTGCCGAAAAAAAAGTTGCCGGGCAATCTCATTGTTTGTACAATTATGTCAAAATTATTTATCTGTGGTAACTGAAATGAATTTTATTGAATGTTTAATTTTATATTTACTAGACAAAATGTAAATGGATTTTGCATTCAGTTTTTAATAATTTGATGTGAAGTATTTAAGTTATTAGCAATCTGAATTGAATCGTAGTCCATAAATTACTCATGCCTTAAGTAGGTTATGTTGGGTTGTGATTCAAAAGAAAAGCATGTTACCGTGAGTCATGTTTCGCAAAAATGTGCAAAAAGCATACAAAAGGTGATGACCGGGCGTCCGTCGGTCAGACATTCTTAAGGAACTAAGTACTATGCCCTTTGACAATGGCGCGAAAATGACTTAATAAGTTTAGAAATCATCTTTTTTATGATTTTAAATGATTGACAATTGACTGTCGAAATACTTGTGTTATAATATTCCCATAGCGCTTTATAATACAAGAGATAATAACAAAGTTTGTAGTCATATGTTTAAGGGACATGTTCCAAAATTGTAATTCAAACTCATTCTTAAGAAACCTTTTTTTTTTCTTAAAGAAAACTTTTACCAAAACATATCTGGACAATGTTATACCAAGTGAGTGTTGTAAAGCGAATAGAAAATGAGACAGGTCTTAAAAATTGTAACGCAGCCTTATATTGTCAGTTGTAATTATGAAGAAAGGGGATGGAAGTACAAAAGGGCAAACAAAAGCAGGGGACGGGAAAAGGAGCCCGCTTCTCATTCAACAGATGCAACTCACAAACATTAAACATACTGTATTATGTAATATTTAGTAGCTTTTTAACATATATGTATAAAGATTTCTACAATCCTTGTTAGTCTATAAAGAATTTCATTATCTCGACTTGCATCTTAGTAACGTTCTTGTAATCTTTTATCTTGGCAACAACAAAGGCTGTATAAAATGATAGAGGTAGTAATGACTAACTTATTTGCAATGTTACTTCGTAATGTGCAAATTCAAATGCATGTATCTTCTCATTGTAAAATGTTCCTACTACAGTTCATTTTATCATCTACACAATAGCATTTGCTAGAGCGATCGTATCAAATTACTTATACGCCTTTCATGTATTTTTTTTTTTAATATTATAAAACTAATTCCCTTAGCAAAGGGCTTTCTGGTTGAGATAAAACGACAACTCAAAATATTCAATGAATTTTCAGCAATAAAAGAAATTATTACTATTGTAGGTTTAGACTTTATTAATCAGGCTTTTGTATAAATAGTCTGAAATGACACGGTAATTGAATAATGACAATTATTGTCGATGACATAGGCAGTTCCAAAGATGAAGCTAGCCACAATTTTGTGCAAGCTACGCAACGAGGCACATCTAGGCTAACACAAACGCATATTCCCCTTGTAAATATTTAAAAGAAACGTTGTAAAGATTACAAGAATAGACCAATGGTTAGATTAAAATACTAATAACAATAAATGGACTTAGGATGAGATAGTTCGTTAGTTAACTTGTGATGAGATATGGCATATGACATCTTTGAGAACTAAATGCTTCTAGGTGATAAAATGCTCTATTCACGAGATATAGTCCACATTTATGGGATGTCATTGGAGACAGATGTTTATGTAATAATTTAATATGAAGGCATTATTGCTTTTAGGAGTATTATATTGAAATTGTGAGAATTAAATATATTAAAAATTTAAACAGTTTGCGTACCTATACTTAAATATTATTAATTCTAAAGGACGAATTTTTTGCTGCAAATAAACATTAAAGTGGCATATAAAATTCATTATTTTATACTTCTTAATACTCTTATGATTGATTTAAAGAATAACTAGTCGTAAAAATTAAAGACTTTCTATGATTATTATATGCGAAACATTCAGACCAGATTTCCTGCACAGTGTCAGAAATATTTGGAACATCTATTTTGGATTTACGTTGAAAATTCCATGTTTGAAAGCCGCGGCAGATGTACGCATGCCGCCCCCGCTTCCCGCGCTCACTCGCCATTGGCTAACGCCTGGCGAGCAGCCAAAATCGCGGGAAAACTGGACGCTACGCATCGCCCATTGGCCGGTATAATTGTAACCGAGCACCGCGATATTCAAAAATAGAATAGCCGAGATTACAAAATATGATCTGTTCCCGATACTCTGGAGGTCGGTTAGATATTTAAACGGTAAAAATAAAGCTTAGTACCGGTTTCATTTTAATGTTACAGTACTTCGAATCCACAGATATAATAAAGCAATAATAATATTTAAACAAATCCTTTAAAGCTTAAGTTATATCTCTACGTCAATGTAAACTTTTTGCAAAATAAGTTTTATTTAACTCACTGAACTGGCCACTAATAAGTTAACTTACCTGACAAATAAAATAAAAAGGACGAATAAAAAAAGATCAATGCACCTCGATTAAAAAAAAATAAACACAACTGTTTTCACTGACACTAGGGCTGGGGCACTGTTAGAGGGTCGTACTTACATGTCGAGTCGACGCGAGCTGTGGTGCGACTGGCGAAGCGCGCGATCAAGCCCGCGGTGTCGCCTTACCGCCGCGAAAGGAGATGGCGGCGCCCCGCGCGCGGAACACGGCCGGCCCATGATCCAAGACAGGCTTCGAAAAATATGCTTTTTTAAAAAAAAAAAAACAACCAGCAATATCAATGTAACCTCAACCTCCTTTACTTATCGTTTTGACACCATTTGTTACATGTTAATTTAATAATTTAAAACACTATATTGAGTCTGATACACAAACAGACATTTCAAATGCTCGATTTTTGTTGTAGTAGTAGGAGCAATTTTTGAGTTTTCCAAGTGCACTTTCGTCACAAGAATTCGAAGTATAAATATGAAGTGTTTCGTCAAGATCATTGTATTTCCGTCGTAAGATTACAAACTGATAATGATCATTAAATGATTAATATATCGTGCGTTAATTATCAAGGATAACATATTACATACCAATAAACAGTTCTGACAATATTATCTTAAACATAGACTTATAACCTATAATAAGATACCTAATCCGGGGCACAATTGAGCTTATTTATAAAGGTAAAGAAGATATTTTAAAAATCTGCGAATACACCAAATAAAAAAATATATATCAATGATCTTAAGAAACAAATGCTTCATAAAAATCGACAGCAAAGATTCAACAAGGAATTTTCAAAGTAGTTTCCGTTGTAACTAGTGATATTTCATAGCTTTTTATAAAAAAACTACTTAAATTCAACTCCGATTTCCAATTGCATTATATTTAAAAGTGTTCAAATTTACTATAATAAATAGGTTTGTAAGGGATTTCAACGTTTTTTTTTTGGACCCATGGATATCTGCAACACCAGAGGAAATGCAGAAGCGTTGCCGGCCTTAGTTTTAGTTGCCAAGTCAAATATAAAACGAAATTGTTGAAATTGAATCATTTTATGTTTTTTTTTGCAATTTTTTACTAAACTAAATGAACAGCAAAGGAATCTATATATAGAATATAGCTTTTAATTCTTATCATATGTGCTGCTTCTTTTTTTTTTCAAAAAAACATACGAGTTTGACTAAAATTCGTCAAAACAGCTGAATACATAACCGCCAAAACAATACCTCCATATAAATTCGTCATTACGATAAGAACGGTAAGCTCTAACCACAGAGTAAAAAAAACAATACTTATGTACATAAGTATTGTTTTTTTTACCTTTTTTTTACCTTTTTTTGTACCTACTAGCTATTGCCCGCGACTCCGTCCGGGGGGAATAAAAAAAAACTTAATGAATAGCTTATGCGTTCTTCCACACTATGTTCTACATCTGTGCAAAATTTCATCAATATCCGTTGAGCCGTTCTGGAGATACCTTCAAACAATCATCCATCCATCTATACATTCGCATTTATAATATTAATAATTAATTAATAGTGTGTGTGTGTGTTCATCTCCTTGCATTACGTATGCAAAAAGTAAGCGTTTTCCTTGAAAATAAAACACATCGAATTTATCTCGACCTATTTACGTATTTAATAATTCATTTTAATTGTAAATTAAAACATTCCTTGAAATATACGTAGTATATAACAAACAAAATAATATACGCTTTACGTCATGGTATAGAAAATTTACTTCAGTGAGCCTAGCACGAATATTTGTGACAAACGTCATCGTATCGTCATCGATAAAATTTGTTTTGAAAGCATAATGCTGACATCAAATACACAAAAAATCTCATACTAATTTTGACATAATTGAAGATGATACTAAGGCGATTGTCACAAATTTCGTAGTAGGTCCAGTTCAGTACTTAAGTATTTTAATAACCTAAGTCCTGGCTCTGTCTTTTTTTATTATTTATTCGAATTTTCTTATAGTTGTTAATATTTTTAATACTTTTTGTAAAGGTTGCCATATCCATTTTTATAAAAAACTATCTAATATATACATTACTACATCGTATTAGGTTTAAAGAAGGGTAAGCAGAGGTTATAGATTTCTATTTACCGCGATCCTAGTAAATCTATCAGCGCATTCTTTCTCGTACTTTTAAAGTTTTTTTAAACGTTACAACAAAACGACAATAATTATAATACCATTTCATTGAGCCTACATCACCTTTAGACTAAGTATGAATTATATTTCCATAAACAATTTTTAAGCTATTTTTTGCGGTTAACTGACGCGTATTACTCGAAACTCTATATTTTAAACATTAAGTCAATACAAGCTATGAGTCAGCTGAGTACGTGACATTATAAGTAAATAATTGACCCAGATGGTTTGAGGTCCTTCGAACACCTTGACATACGGACGAGAATATGTGTAGACAACGATAGACATTCGCCAAAGAAGTTTGTATAAAAATATCACCGATAGATCGCAAATTCCACCTGTTTGTAATTTGACCGATAAATTGCCGTTATAATTCGGCAATTTGCCGTTTCTCCTTAGACAAATTACAAACGGACGGTATTTACTATCGCTTGGTTACAGACGAACAGATGTTTCTAAGTTTATTCTCTAGGTCTCGCACCTAATATAGTTGTATCAACGCAGAAAAGCGACGTTGCAGTAAATTCTTCCTGGATCGGAACATTGTATTACTGACGTATAAAATATTCATGTCTTGATATCATTATTGATATCTTTCCGTATTTGTTTTCTACATTAAATTGTAGTTATAAAATGCATTGTTTTGCATCTTTAACTATCGTTAAAGAAAACTATTGTAAACGAAAATGGTAATGATTTTTCTAAGCAAAAATGCGGAGGGGCGTTAGTTACTACGGGGAGTGCTCTGAAGAATTGTTTGGAATAATTCCTGCCGTCGAGTTCCGTCAACGGACACGACAGACCGCCAGGTTCCATCCACACCATCTCTATGACTGGCAATTCACAACTGTGCGGTTTTCGCGAAATTTTCAAACCGCTACGACTTAGGGTCCTTCAAGAAATGAGCGTATCACTATTTCAAAGGCCGGCAACGCAGATGCGTTCTTTTGGTATTGAAGATGTCCCGCTGCTCGTTTGCCCTCATTTTCTTTAAAAAAAATAACATTTTAATATGACTAAAATGTATAAAGAATTGTCTGACCTTGTGTTTTGTACTTTAAATAATTAGACTATGAGTGTATTGGAATTAAAAATGCCATTTAGATAATTCTTTACAAGGTTCTATAATTCCAAACGAACCTTGATACAAAAAACTATTTGCATATCATTGAAACTAGTTAATACTACAAAACTCCGTTATTACAATGTTACTTATAAATATAATACAAAATATTTGTACTTTAGGAAAATAATCAATTTAAAACACGCTTCGGAACACAATTTTAAACTTATTGTGAGATGTATGTACATACAATAACATGTGTAAATGCGTGAACAAAAAACAAGATAAATGTTAAAACGTAATAAATTAATGTATTTCAAACATTGAATTCACACTGTTTACATTATGCAAATATCATTCGAAAATCTTCATGAAGAATCATTACTTCGTAAGGATTGTAATTTAAAAAATCAATATACAAAAGAAGAAGGTAACCAAATTCTTTTCACGACACGCATTCGTTCCGGTATTTTAAAACGTAAATCGATGATTCATTATGAAAGTTAAATAATTTTAAGAATCTTCAATTGACTCATTTTTCTTTGTATCGCAATAATTTGAATAATTACATTTTCTATTGTATAAGATTATATCATGTGAATTACTTTAATTGAACGTCAATTTGTAAACGACATTTTAAGAATTAATCAACTAATTTTTTATCTGTGTTGAAAATTCCTAACGATGGTTTGACGTTTGTAAGTTTTTAAATACGCGTGCTTTATTTAGTTCTTTAATTAAAAATTAATGATTTCTAAATTATATTAAGCATAATAAAGTAATCGATACTAAAAAATAATTTTAATAGTTTAATATTTTATTTTCTTACTAATATTATAAATGTTTAGATGGATGGATGTTTGTTTGAAGGTATCTCCAGAACGGCTGAACGGATCTCGATGAAATTTGGCATACATATAGAACATAGTCTGGAAGAACATGCAAGCCACTTATTATGTTTTTTCTAATTCTGTGCGGACGGTGTCGCGGTCGTCCGCTAGTTATTAATATAATTTAATCACCATTGATTGTAATTCGTTTTCAATTTCCTACAGATAACAGTAAGCCTAAGTATTAAATAAAATGTTTTTAATCAATAAAGTATGGTGCAAATAAGTTTAAATATCCGGTTATCAGATGCCATTATTCCTAACGTATCGAAACAGACCAAGGATAAACGAAGAGAAGCTATTTTAGCGCGTCGCAGACGCGTGTGTTTTAAATAGCTTGTTCTGTGGTACGTCATTGAAGACGGAGGAAAGTTAAATCGTCCTAATTCCGACGTACGATACAACAGGCATGTTAAAATTTCGTCTTAATAAAAAACTATCTTAGAGACAAAAGGTGTCAACATTCGATCTAAATATTTCATCTCGACAACACCCTATTAAAAAGCTATGAAGTGACATGGAATATATGTAAATAATATTGACAATTTTCCACCAAAAGATTTTCAGAACTTAGAATTTGTTGAACTTTAACTGTCTTTTTTATCCAGACATATAACTTTCTACATCAATAGAATAAACAATACTAACTGTAAAGCAATTTAGTTATTTGTAGCCTATTTATTCTTCCAGACTATGTTCTACATCTATACCAAATTTCAGCCAGATCTATTCAGTCATTCTGGAGATAACTGTTAACAAACATCCATCTAATCATCTAAACTTTCGCTAATATTAGTAATTAAGAGAATGACATTAGTCCGAATCAATACTATAGTTGTGTATCTGCAATCCAAGTCCCAGATGTCCAGAGACCTCGGGTTTTCGCAATCGCCAGGTAACACAGTCGCCGTCTCGCCGCCGGCCTCGCGATATTCCTTGCCATTTAAGGCGCTCGCAGACCCTGATAACGCTTCAACAATGTAAATAGTGTTGCCATTTTCACGTCAAAATATACAGGACAGGGAAAATTATAAAATGACACGAGTGATAGTATAAATAAGTCAAACTCTAAAATACTACCATAGTTAGGAAATAGTCAATAATCCTTTATGTAAGAAATCAATTATTTTAATATCATGAGACGTTGACATTGCTAAAGTTATATAGAGTTTGCGTTGTGGTTGGACGACTTTCTTAAACAACAAAAATCTGCGTTCCCCAACCAGGACATTTCCGAGTACCCATTGTAGTAGTTAGTAAGCAATCACCAAAAAGAAGCGACTCTACTTATTCGTCTTAACGTCGGTTTCTGAGTCAGTTAAAACATATTGCTATCTATATTGTGTCAAAAATAAAAGACGGCGATGGAGATATATTTTTATACAGAGATTGAGTTGTGAGAAAACCATGGTAACTGTGATTTAAACAACTCCTTTTAAAAAATCTTGTCCATGCAAAACCAAAATCATAGTCACAGTAGCTGCATTGAAAGCGATCATTCGAATTTCTTTATTATAGCACAATTGTGTTCATTACTATCACGTCTGGAGTGAGATATGAGGCTCCAGTTTGCCTCTTAAGCATTCGTGTTAACGGACCATATGTTATTTGACCTTGAGGTACTTTCCATCGATAACAATATACCAACTACATAGTCTGATTTGAAGCTATTTTTGGATAGTAAGCAATTCGCATGGCTGCTGCCAGTTTTTTTAATCTTATATTACTAAGTGGCGAAGGGTTTATGGAATCTGTAGTTCATTTCTAAAGATTATAATGTCAAATTTAACTACCGCGGTATTTCATCAGCTTAGTTATCTTTGAAGGCTTGTAGGCTGTAGCGATCGTTCACCCTGTAATAAGGTCAAAACGCTAAATCCAAAGCGCAATGACCACCGAACTTATCTGCGTCCGTTCAGCTGGCGTGTTCATCTTAATTTTAGAATTTTAAGGTATCTAAAATCCGTATTCTCTGTTTATAATTATAGTTACATATTACGTATTTATAAATTTACTTGTAGCATTTTAAGAGATTATTTAAAAGCATGAAAAATAAGATTTGTAAAAATTGTGCTATAAATTCACTATTTACGATTATTCTATTCATTTAAACATATATTGGTTGGTTGTAAACATTTTATTGATGACTATGAAAACGGGTGACTTTTAACAATTTATTTTAGCAATTGTAATACGTGTCGAAATTATAAAAAGTGATTACTGAATATATTTCGTCAACTCGCTTTACCTCATTAGTGTCGTGTACAGGTTCCAAGATTAATTAACAAAAAAACAAGTACATTTACTCATGGGTTTTGTTTAAACAAGAATCTTAATTAATATGACACGGTTACGCATTTCTCTTTATTTTATTGTTACCTGGTGGTTGGCGGCAAATTAATCAAGCCTCCAGACATCTTGGTAAACAGCGACATCTATTGTTAGGTTTTAGTAAATGGTTGCCCAGATATAACGATAGATGACGTTATTTTATTATCACTAATTTTGTGACATTTCGAGAAAAAAAATGCAAAAAAAAGCTTTGCTATTATTTCTTTTACTACAATGCAAAAGATAACTAATTTTAATGCTTGTTTTTCTTTAAAAACCGTTATTTAAAGGACTTTGAATTATTACATGCCAGTCTGCAAACATTTTAAAATGCACAAAAAAAAATTGTTATTTTTAAAATCGTTTATTAACGTGCAACATTTAAATAAACGCAGGTGATATTTGTAACATGAGAAAAACATTTTAAGACTAAGTTTCGTTATAGTAAACTATTATTTATTATTAGGCGTAGTTTTATGATTTTATTTCATTATCACACAATATAAATAAAAAGGAAAAACGTTGCTACCTTACCTTACTACTTACCTATACCTTAAGTATAAAGATTAAAATAATACAAAAGGTTAAGTCAGGCAATATTAATCGGAATATTTTAATGTATTACAATATGATGATATTTCGACACATTTAATATCTATAATAATATAATAAACTCCCAATTTAGTTTATCTTCTGTTTATAACACATTAACATCCAGGAAAATGCGCTCCACAAATAAAAAAAATACTAAATTACAATGCTTTAACTATTTCCGCGTTCTTACTTAATTTAAAATTAATTACACGTTAGTTTTTATTACATGTTTCCACTGTCGTGATAGTATATTAGCAGGTTGACTCCTGTATAACAATATATAACATATTCAGTATCTTAAATGACATCTTTCAGAAAATAATCAGTTTTATATTTCTTTGACAATGCTGTGCAGGCATTGCTTCAGGAAACAGTCTTAAACGATTCAAATAAAACAGATTTGCACCTGGTTTTTGAAATAGTCAATTTTTTAAAAGAGTTGGGGCAAAACTAGCGGGAACACTAAGAATTTAGCCAATCTTCAATCTGATCTTTTATTTGAGTACTAAATTTTAAAAAACTTTAATTACTAAAGCAATGTATGATTAAATCATTGCTGATAATGAGAAACCAATTTTTAAGATTTTTGTCTTACTGTAATCTCCGGAACGGCTGAACTGATTTTGACGAAAACTGACGCACGCGAACACAGTAATAGGTTACTCATTCTATTCTCCGCTGAAGGCAACCGCTAGTTATATACATAATTAAAATTGATATTTAAAAAACCAGGCGATAGTCAATATAATTCAATTAAACATTTTCCCAAATAGTCACTGAACCTTTCTATGATATTCTGGAGTAGCATTACAATAGTCTTGCAAATTGAACAGAGTGGATCTATTGGTTACCATATATTTTAATAATTCATGAATATGACTTAGAACCAATTGTAAAGACTTCTCATCTGTTGCTGTGTACGCTAACATGGGTCCCATTTTAACGAACAATCTTAATAAATGTATTGAACCATATATTTGCGACATCGGAGTATCTGGATATTCTTGTAATATTTCACTATATTGTGGCCGTTCAAATTTATATAGTAATTGTGAACCGAGGGTAGCATTGAAATATTCCTTAATACCTTCAGTTATTTCTACTAATACTGAATGTTTCGCTGTATTATGTGATTTACTTGATTTTTTAAATGCTAAGTAATTGTCTAATATTTGTGTGACTGTCAACTTTGCGGGTAGGATGGCTAATTTTTGCTGTCTTGTTATCACATCCCAGTCATCAACGAGCCATACTTTTAATTCTTCAGGTATTTTTATCTTAACTTCAACTTTCGCTAGATACTGTTCTTCTGACTCGATAGATTGATCGAGACGTCCACGTTTTTTCCTAAAAAAAAAATCAAGACATTATTTACAGATTCATGAAGTGTGTAATTAAAATTTTAAGGCTTAGCCGTAGAAAATAAGAAAACTAAGAAAATGTTTACATAACTTACTAATCTTACTAATATTATAAATACGAAAGTTTAGATGGATGGATGGTTGAACGTATTAGAATGTATCACCGGAAAGGCTCAACGGATCTTTATAAAAATTTGCAGAACACAAAAGATGTAGAACAGCTTCTTATAAAGTATTTTTTAATCCCACAAAGACAAACTTGTTGGTAAAAGGAAGTTATCATCATTTATTGACCAATTTATTTCTTGGCTTAATTTATGAATATTGGCTTAGAAACTTACTTAGGTTGATCTGATCCGGAATCAACAGCGGTGTCTTTACTCTGTGTTTTCGTAGCTTTTGCTGGCGCTGGAGTAGTCTCTGTGTCTTTTCCTGTAACAGTAAAAAATAACTATCACAAAACTATGTCTAGATAACAAAGACATAGCTTTATTAGACATAGTTAAGGGTTTTACATTAGAGGGGATGCATAGTAACAAAATATTTCCCATTCATATGCATCTCCTCTGTCAAATGCAATTCCCTTCCCATCCTTTCCTTATAAGTAAAGGGTAGCAAGGAAAGATGACTAAAATTAGGCTTTTGGAATGCATACACATCACACAAAAGGCAGAAATACTTCCATTTTATGGCTGTCTTCCGTGTACTTGTATTACTATTATAACTAAAAAAGCACTTGCTCACCAGCAGGTGTTGATGCTCTGGATTCTTCTCTTGCTGGAGTTGTATTGGCCGCAGTCTCTGACTTACGACCTTTAGCTGTAGCTGTAGAAATAAAAAAAACTTTATAATATCCTATTTTTAGCTGACTTTAAAAAGAAGCAGGTTATTAGGCATATTAAACATGTTTTTCTTAACCGAAGCAAGCAAACTTAACTTCAAGTTTTAACTATTATATATTTCATGGTATGTTTTAACCTTATTTTCTACTAGTATTTGCCCACAACTTTGTCTGGGTGGATTTTAAAAATCTGATTAATATAGCCTTTGTTACCCAGGGATAGTGTAGCTTCCCAACAATGAAAAAACTTTTTAAATTGGTTAAGTAGTTTCAAAGCCTATTCAATGCAAACAATCAAAACTTTCCTTTTTATAATATATGTATAGAATATAGATTACAACAGATCTATAATGGTGAGTTTATATTAAACTTAATAGTCTTACATTTTTTGCTTTTAACAGGCTGTACAGAGTGCGCTCTTTGCACTTCCTTCTGTCTCTGAACATTTGCTTCATTATATTTTAGAACTCGACTCTCTGGAACCCATTCATCCCAACTGAAATGTTAAATACCTAATTTAAAAAAATATATAGAAAAACTCCCATGACACATTTGAGAGGTTATAATAGAAAATTTATTGTACCAGACTACAAATTCAATGTAATTAAAATAGTATGCACAATATTTTTTAAAATGATAAATATTAGAAACAATGTGATCGAGAGAGGTAATCATTAGAATAAAATCATTTTCCTTAATTTTAACCTAAACTTTGTCACTTTTCCCGCCTAACGCATAATAACAGAAAAAATATTTTATTAGTCAAATAGACCATTTTTATTACAACTGATTGATATTATAAAAGCCAACCATGTAAAGAAATCGTTCTTGAATAAACTGTATGGTCTTCACTCACTTTTTATTCCAGCCAGCGTAATGAATTAAATATCGAACATGTTTGTCTTTCGTCACAGAACTTTTGAGACATTTTGCCTCGTAAATAAGGGGACCGTGAAAACATAACACCTTTTCACCTGCAAAATAATTTACGTTAAATATTTGGGTAACATAAATGCAGTACAGAATTATTCGAGAAACATTTGCATTATGTTATTTAATATTTATTACACACCCTCTGCGAACTTCAACTTCGGTGCCATTATATAATAAGTTCCTTGAGATTCTTTTCCAGGTTATACCGCAATTAAAACAATAAGATATATCTTAAATCTTTTACTCAACAATATTTAAATTTACAAGCCAAATTGACAATTGGACTAACATTAGTCGAAATTTGACGTTGACGGGTCGACCACAGATTAACTAAACTACAATAGATTGTGGAAGTATAAACTATAAAAAGCGGTATATTCGAAAAGCTAAAATGTTTTTTTTGCAATTTTAAGCAATTGTTAAATTCATTGAATAATAATAGCCTGGGAGTAAAAGCCTCGGCAAGTTGTGTACAAGCTTTTAAGAGATAGATTTTTATTTGTCTTTGGATCGACCTCTTTTAAAGTAATCGCCAGTACCAGTAATTATATATTAAATTATTATGGGGAAAGGTTATTAAACACAATATTTTTTTTACTAATTTATATATTTCATAAAAGTAAACATATTGTGCGAATATATTTAATATAATGCACTTTTTGAACATTGGCTTTATTCAGCTTTATTCTTATCAACATGGAAGACATATTGTACGTAATAATTATAAGTATTTTTGTAGACTTCAGTACACTTATTATTTAAAAATAAATGCCGTGGGAACTGAGTATTAATAACTATCATTATTTCTTGTCGTGGTAAGGAAAGCACCACGACAATGTTAAGAGTTACACGCAGTTTTAGATATTTATGAGTTCTTCTCAGTGACCTTGACGACTACAGCTTTGACCTCTGTGTAGTTGTTGATGCCGTAGGGTCCGTTCTCTCTGCCAAGGCCTGACTGCTTGTAGCCTCCGAACGGTACTTGGTTACCGAATACATTGTAGTCATTCACCCAGATCGTACCTGCACGTAGACCCTGGTAAAAGAAAATTATCATTCAAAATTGTTAAAACCTTAAATTTAAAAAAAATCAATGAACTAAGCATGTGAATTAAAAAAAACCTATTAGAAGGCTTCTAATAGGTTTTACTATTAAAAAATGATTACCTGTATAAGATAATTGGTTTTGTCCAAATCCTTAGAGAATATGGCAGCGGCTAGACCGTAATGCGTGTCATTAGCGCGTTGGATAAGTTCATCCATTTTGGAGAACTTCATAATTTGCTGCACCGGGCCAAATATCTCATAGCGTGCTATATCCATCTCATCTTTCACATCGCTAAATACAGTTGGTTGTATAAAATGGCCGACGCTTCCAGCACGACCCCCACCCGTGACTAACTTCGCACCCTGACTTTTCCCGCTTTCTATTAGACGTAGGATTTGCTGGTGCTGTTCCTTGTCAACTTGAGGACCCTGTTCTGTGGCTAGATTGAAAGGATCTCCGACTACCCTCTTTTTGGCTCGCTCCGCTGACATTTCCACGAATTTATCGTATATGGATTCTTCGACAAATGTACGTGAACCTGAAAAATTAAATTTGCAATTTTACATAATTATTAAGAAAAATTGACAATCTTCGAATGTCTAGATGGATGGACGGATAGATGATTATTTGTTTAAAGGTATCTCTAGGACGGCTACATAGATTTTGCTGAAATTTAGCATAGATATAGAACATAGTCTGCAAGAACACATAGACTACCAAGTTATAAGAATAGAGCTGTGATTTTGAAAGATCATCGTAAGACCATAACACCTTTTTACACGTAGACTAAGTAGATTGCTTACCAGCGCAGCAACATTGTCCCATATTATAAAACACAGCCATATGTGCCTTGTCCACCGCGTACTCCAGGTCGGCATCAGCTAGGATTATGTTAGGAGATTTCCCACCTAATTCTAATGTCACACGTTTGATGGTGTCAGCAACACCACGTTGGATCGATTTGCCAACTTCCGTAGACCCTGGATTGTAAAAGGATTGTTTTTTGCAACTAATCTTTAATATAGTTAAGGTTAGTAAATAGTTTTGCAAGAAATAATTAAAATAGACTTCCAATAGGCGACTATCGAATCTTAATTATTGCTAAAAAGATTTTTTTTGTTTTTTTTTTTTACATTAAGTGTTATTATCTCACCAGTAAAGGCAATCTTGTCGACATCAGGATGCTGCACAAGTGCGGCTCCGGCATCTCCGAATCCTGGCAGCACATTAACTACACCCTCGGGGAAACCTGCTTCCTATAATGTACAAAATATTGCTATCCTACTCATTGCCTTTAGCAAGACAGAGATAACGATATATATCTACAGGTTGTTTATAAAATCACGAATTTGGCAGAACAATATTATCATGACACAAGATAACCTTGTTTTCAAATATGACTCAGATTAGATAATTACAATTATGTTAAAGCCGATAATGAACATACTTTTGATGAATGATCGCCATTTTTTTTGCACAAAATACTTATGTAATAAAATGGACTTGGACAATTATTGCCAAAGTGTCTCAGAGACCTGGCGAGGGTGAGGAGAGTGAGGAGGACCAATGAGACAAAAAAATGTATTATTAGGGGAGTCGAAATTAGTAAAAAAAACATACAGACGAATTAAGAACCTCCTCCTTTTGGAAGTCGTTTAAAAATTGAGAAAGGATTCTACGAAAAAAAGTATGGGAATCACTCTAGGTAGAATAATAGATTTACTATAAAGGTTTAACTATTAGCATAAGGTGTATCAACGGGGAGTATACGTGGGGACCACGCGCTTGTTACCTTTACGAGCTGAGCGAGATACAACGCGGTGAGCGGTGTCTGCTCCGCTGGCTTGAGGATTATAGTATTTCCGGTGGCCAGCGCAGGACCCAGCTTCCAAGATGCCATCAGCAGTGGGAAGTTCCATGGTATGATCTGACCGCATACACCTAATGATATACATGTTGTGTTAACTTAAATTCAAAGCTATTTTGTAAAATTTAATTGTGAGCCGTAGTATCGGTACCACGACCGGGCAAAACAGGCGTCAAGTGGAAGCATTTCCAAGGTTTGTCTGATGAGTGTGTTTCCAAAAGTCTAGTCTTGTCTTCTCTCGCATAATGGACTTCAGCAAGGAGGACACAAAACAGAAAACTCAAAAATACTTGTCAGTATTTCATTACAAAACAGACCAAAAGTTGATCACTGCTCGCTTAAAAATAAAAATAAAGAATTTTTACTACTAGCTACATTAAATCTAGACTTGATAGAAGCCCTTGCTCTTACAATTTTCTTGTAAGACAAGAATGAAAAGGGTTATGTTGGCGGAAGAGGGTTACGCACGGGATGGTTGAATGTTCCCTTTAAGTCGCCTGCTTTGATTATTAAAGGTAGGCAGCACATTGGCCATTTTTAAATTCGCTGGTATATCTTTGAACAGGTTTTTTTAAATGGTGACACAAAGTTGAATAAACGTAGCTACTTATACTAGATAGGTACTTATTAGGTAAAACAATTTTAAGCAATAAAGAAGATGCGGTTAATCTATAACGAAAACATTTACTATTTGAATTCGAACAAAATATGCAACAGTTTTTAATTAGAATAGCTAAGCGCGATAAGGAATATGTAAAGTTGACCTTGATATGTCTGTATTTTAGTTCGTATGTTTTGATGTTATATTACGTAAGAATAGAATAAAATTGCCGAGTCATTGCTGGACCGATTACGCGGTCACGAAACGTGTTTTGACAATTTAGTAAGCTATTATGGTGAATGCTTATAATATGTTAAAAAAACTTAATTCAGGAATGTTTTTAAGCTTTTCTATGTAATTATTTTTAGATTTTTTTAAAGTCGTCAATGTCTAAGCAACTGCAATTAGGAATCTTATTAATATTATAAATGCGACTGTTTGGATGGAAGGATGGCTGAATATTTGTTTGAAGGTATCTCCATAACGGCTGTATGGATTTTGCTGAAATTTGGCATAGAAATAGAACATAGTCTGGGAGAACGCGTAGACAGCTTATTAAGTTTTTAAATTCCGTTAGTAATTGAACAAAAATTGTTACAAAGAACGATATGTAATGTATCACAGAAGGCCTAGTATGAAAAGCATGAAAGTATTCATAACATCAACAAAAATATACTCATTATATTATTATTAGACTCATACAAACTTTGAAATATTTTGTCGACGTTACGAAAACGCATATCGAAAATATTCGTGATAGACTATCAGTGTATTAATTTGATATTGACCTTGAACTTATTTTTAATGTCAAGGTTTCACTACCGACACACTTGTACAATTAATAGCAACATGTTTTTGTATGTATTTCTGCAATGGACACTAACTCGTGAATACTGTTCCAAATTTGAATTTAAATAACCGTTTATCAATCGAGTAAAAAATATATTAGTCTTTTCGGCCTGTATTGACATCTTATCGTCTTGAATGTGTTTCAAACAAATATTTGTATTGATAAGAACCCATCAGACGTATCTATCTTTACTTCTTACTAATATTATAAATGCGAATATTTGTATGTTTGTTACAAGGTATCTCTAAAATGGCTTAATGGATCAAGATAAAATTTGGCATAGATATAGAACATAGTCTGGAAGAACACATAGGCTATTATTATTAAGTTTTTTTTTTAATTCCGCTCGGACAAAGTTGCGGGCAACAGCTGTTTTTGTAATAAACACGTATACATTGAACTAAATCAAATACATTGATAAGGAATCCTGCTTTAGTCTGGATGTGTTTGTGCGAATTCCTTGTTATCTAAAAAATCGAAAGAGATGATGATACAGCAAAATAAAGAAACATCGTGGCCTGTATCTGAAAATTGATGTAGAACTTACCCACAGGTTCATGGCGTGTATAAGCGAAGTAATTGCCATCAGTAGGCAGAACATATCCATGATTCTTGTCTGCCCAGCCGGCGTAATAGCGCAAATTCTTGGCAGAAGCCGTTACGTCACCGTAATATGACGCGGTATACGGTTTGCCGTTGTCAAGTGTCTCCAAGCTCTAGAATAATTAGAATTATTTGATGGTAATTCGGTTGATGCAATTGCAGTAAGTGCCGGAAGTGGCTACAATAAAAAGGCGTAAAATTAAAAAAAAAATGTTCGATTTGCGATTGATTGAATTGAACGGCATCGTCGAAAATTTAAGAAAGTTTAAGTAAATTTTTTTTGTATTTTTATATATTCAGGGGCATACGATTGTTATCTTTTTAATTTTTATTATTTCCTAACTACCGAAAAAAGTGTTTCCGAAAGATGACGAAAATAAAGCTTTAAATATTTTGACCTTGAAAACAAACCAACGCTCGAAATCGTAATACACATGCACATGATATGAAAAAACATAACACCTAAAATATTTATTAAGTTCTTAATATCAGATGTTAGCTCGAAAAACATTATATTTTACTACAGCAGAAAATATTATATTTATTTTTTCGCGTGTTATGCAAATCAAGTTTTTTTTTTGCATAACAAGCCGTTTTGTACTCATTAAGTCAATTTGTTGTTACTATAACATATTTTTTGTGAATTGTTTTTTTTTAATCTTTTTATTTTAATCTATTAACTTTAATTACATATGTATGAAATTCCTTTATATATTCTATTGTAACCTAATATATACAATGGATTAATAATTAAAATAAATTAAATAATTCTTTATCTATATGTTTAAAACGAAATTAACATCCTATATCGCTTGCTATACTAACATGATAACAATTCATCGTAAGTTCCGATTGTTTAAAAACATCTGACCACAATATACAGACAAAAAATGAAATGTTATTGTCTATATAATATTGTTTATGTTTTTAAAACAATGCTTGTCTTTCTTATGCCTTTGCAAATTGAGAAAATACTTAACTTTTCAAAATTAACACTTAATAGTAAATAAAAAAAAATTGTACTTACGGCTATATAAACCTTGTCTCTGTCAATAAGATCTGCAAGTCTGTTAAGCAAGTAACCCCTCTCTGAAGCATCCATCCTCCTCCAAGGTGACCCCAATCTACAACCATTTAGCTTATTTATCCATACTTATATTATAAAGAAGTAAGATTCGATTCATCATCAGCTCAAGATACGTCCCCACCGAGGGGCTCGGAGCCTACCATAAGTTAAGGATAATTAGGCCATAGTCAACCACGCTGGACAAGTGTGAGTTGGTTGACTTCACACATATCTTTGAATTGCTTGCATTGAATAGGCTCTGGAAATACTGAACCAATTTTATAAATTATTTTACTGTTGGGATGACAAAGGCTATATTTGATACCAGATTTTTTATTTCCACACAGACAAAGTTACGGGCCATTGTTAATATACCAATTAAATTTTGAAAAGACAAAACTTAAGTATGCCAGTTAGCATTACTTTAAAATAATATCACTTCACATCTCATAAGGTAGACCCCACTTTAGATAAAAGAACTAGGCATTATGAGGTTTTCTATGAGAGAAAATATAAATTTAAATTTTAAAATATAAAACCACTGTAGAAAATATGTATTGGTAAAAGTAACATTATTTTTTGAAGAGGTATGATATTTTAAAGGTAAAAAAAAAAATCCAATGTTTATACTTGAATGCATCCTTAGCGGCTTTCACAGCTTTATCCACATCAGCTTTCCCTGCTTGTTGCACCTCTGCTATCACCTTTTCTGTAGCAGGATTCTCTGTTGTGAATGTCTTGCCATCTGATGATTTCACCCATTCATTGTTGATGAAAAGCTATGAAAAATATTATTAATAATTAGGGGCTATAGGTTTTGCAACACCATAGTGTTGGATTTTTCATTACGACATAAATACATTATATTTTTTTTCTTTTTCGAGAAGTTACCCTGCATTAGAATAAGGTATACTAATACTAATAAAATTAATATGTAAAAAAAAATCTTAAAAAAGTAATAAAAAATTATGGATAAAAAAACAAGATTATTATTAGTACTGTAAAATTCAGTTAAGATTTAGTGCAGACAGAAAGTTTTCAAATTGTAAATAAGAATACTAAGAAAGATGTTTTCTTTAGAAAACTATGTGTTTAATTTTTGTAGATTTTTTAAAATCAAATATGAAAATTAAATAAAATATAGTTAGTTCACCAATACTAACACCAAAGAATTTGATTAAATAAAAAAAAATCTTTACAATATACAAAACATGATGAATAATGTCATAAGGAAAACGCAGGTTTGCAGATTGTTAAAATAAATATAACAAGACCTACACAACTAGACAACTTACTAAACATACGATAAATATCAAAACACGCAGGAATTGTAAAAGTAGTATCACCTATGAGTACTTATAAATATAGCATACCGGAATTTATATTTGTTTTGTATAGGGAAAATAATTACCCCTGTGTATAATATTTCTGGGTTTGTTTGAGGCGCCGGTGCAGCAGCGGCAGACAATTTTGCTTTTTGAACTTGTAAAATTTTGGTAAAATTTCGTAGCATATTGGCTTATTATTTTTTTTCTTTTGATACACTCAGCACCACCCACACACTATGCCGCGAACAAACTGATTTTAATTATTTACGTTTAGTTTATACCATATCGCTATATAACGGTCACTTAAAAATAGCTGCTTTATAAAAACGTATTTTAAACATCCTACTTTTTTTGTTCCGTTTTATGTTGCAAAAATAAAACAGAACTGAAACGTAGCTGCCTTTAGGTTCTCTGAAGACGAACTTAGTATCCTAGCACTAAATTATTAGTAAAACTAAAATGTTGGTATTTGTTTTTTATAAATTTAACCATTTTCATATGTTTTAGAACGAAAGATAAATGTCGGAAGCCGGCTTTGAATTTTGGTGGAACAGTTTAATATAACTTAACGAACTGCTATATAGATTTAACTGCTGCTATAACTGCGTTATTTTCATCAAGTTATTATGACAAAAGACGTTGTTGATAGTTGACAGGTTGACAGTGACAGTTGACAGCGTCATTTCATCCACGGAGCAATGCCGGTTAATTGATATTTTGATAATGTATTTGTTTTTCCTTAATTTTGAACTTTGAACTACTGTATTTGTGTCATTTTATCACAATATAATAATATATCACTAATAAATTATTCCAGTATTATTTTTTACTTGAAAAGCCTTTTTATTTCAAATTGAACGTTATTTGTTTATTTTAAAACGATATTATAATGGATGAAATACGAAAATTAGTTAATGGATATTACTGTAAACTATGTGAACATTATGTTAAATCACTTGACAAAAATATATCTAATAATCTGAGGGCAATGGGTATTGTAACAAGGTAAGATACGAGAAATATTTTATTAATAACTTTTCCTTTTTAAAATTATTTTTAATCAGTTCTGTTTCTTTTTCAGATCTTCAAAAAGTAATGGTCTATGGTGTTATATTCTTTTACCTTTAATTTTACTAAATTATACTATTTTGTATGATACAAGTGTATTATATCAAACAGTAGCATTCATATCAGTGGGATTATTTTTTCACTGTAGTCTTTTTATTCTCTTCCTATCACTATCTGGTAACATAATGATGGAGGGAGATTATGGAGGTTGTGTGGCATGTAGTTTAATATCAACTATACTTGTTTATATATTTACAAAGCAAGGTATGTGTTTTGTCTGTAAAAAATTAAATTAAACTTGTCTGTGACATTGAGTCTGTATATATTATCTTTTACTTGCAGATTTAATGATATCTCTAGTCATAACAATATCATGTGTGTCATCATTTAGTTATTTATTAAAATTTGTTCTGATAAATTTTCCCAAAACATTTACTGTGGGAGAGGCAATAGTGGTTGTTCAAAGTATACCACTGTTTGTGTCCGCAACATCAATTCAATATATACAAAGTCTGTTAAATGGTGTTAATGAAGAATTTTCATTTATAAATACTATTGTATTTGTAAGTATTTTAAAAATATTTTTTTCTTTAGGTAGTGTAACTTATAAGTACTACACAGTAGTACACAGGCATATATAAAAAAAACCTAATTAAATATGAGGATTTTCCAAATTTAAAATCTATATTTTTTTTCAAAAAAATATATTTTCCAGCCTGTATAAGTAACTATAACCAAGGAGTTTAAATCATGTTTCAGTAATACATTTCAAACTGGCCAGTATTAATAAAATGATTTCACATTTCAGACAGTATTAGTAACAACAATATTGATAATAACATCAATATTCATGTTAAATGCTGAACATAGAACTGCCACCTCTTTAGTATCCATTGTAACAGCGGGTGGTATAGTTTTACTTATAAAATGGCATATCATATTGGGATCAAATTGCTTGTTTGATATATTTGAATATATTTTCATGGATAACATAAGGGTAAGTATTTATATAACTTTGACTAATAAACTACACAGGAGTTAAATATTTGTTGGATAAAGAAAGTATTTATTTCAAAGTCTAAAGAATGTCTTTTTTTGTATGGTGGGGTAATGTGTAACTTGAATCATTAAATTCCCGTCAGTGCTCACCCTACAGTAATAGAGAGAGACCTTAGTCCCTAAAGGAATTTTCCAGGACTTAACAGAAACCTGGTCAAATAGTTAACTAATACATGGTCCATATTTGTCAAGATGAAGTGAACCCCAGTGAACGAATCTTACAAATTATTTGAGTAGTTATTGAGTTTATTCAATACAAACAAACAATCAAATATTTCCTCATTATAATATTATTATTAGTATAGCTTTGTAATTTATTTCAGTTTAAATTGTTTATGTTTTGGTTGTCATTATTATTGATATCAATACTTCTGATATTAATTCAAACAAGAACCGTATCAAAGGCAAGCACGGTTACAAGGAAGACATTTCATATATTGGCCTCTATTGTGTTCCTGAGTGGATTATTAACTGATATACCATTGATGACCTTGGCATCTGGAGTTGGTTTTTCTTTATTAGTGTTTGTCGAGGTAAATTATAATGATATATTTTTTTTAAATGTAAATTAGAGTTTGATCATAGTATCTCACAGTATTCAGTAACAGAACTATTGCCCGACTTCTTCCAGACTATATTTTAAAATTATGCCAAATTTCAAGGAGATCCATTGTTCCGTTGGTGAAACCTAACAAATATACAACCAGCTAAACTTTCGTATATATAATATTAGTCATAAGTATGAAGTATTTGCTATTGTTCCAACATTTTGTAATTATAATTTTTAAATTTCAACATTTTTTCCAGGCTCTAAGAATAGCAGAAATTGAAACAATCTCACCCACACTTCAATCAGCTTTTGTTGTTTATTGTGATGACAAGGTAAGCCTTTTTTTGTGTACATAAATTTTTTATGTGTATTAACAATGTGTTTCAACATTTGTACAAAATACAAATATTATGTTTATAAAAAAAAATTACAGTAACTATATTTTTTTATTTGTGTTAATGCGAATTATAGCAGCCAGAAGTAATCCCAATAATCATAGTGTGTTTTGTAATAAATTTGAAAATACCATAACTTTACCAGGACAGCGGCACATTTGCTATGACTCCGCTGTATTTGTTCGTGGGTCTAGCGTGTCCTATAGTCCTGGCTCCGGAGCCCGTCAGTCTGGACCTACTGGCTGGTGTGCTAGCGGTTGGTATAGGAGATACGGCAGCAAGTTGTGCCGGAGCTACCTTTGGAAGGAATCGTTGGTCAGGTTCGTTTGTCATATTTAAACCAATCCACAAATAGGTTCTATGGTATTGGGGTTCGACAAACCAATAAAGCTTTAAAAAGGTTTTATTTATCGCTTTAATGTTTTTTTTTATCTGTGGCTTAGAATCTATATTTGAAATATAAATATACCTATTCTGTAAACAATTATCTATTTCAAGTCTGTAAATTCTCTAGATAATAACCGGACTTTAGAAGGGACAGCGTTTAATATCTTATCACAAGTTGCTGTTGTCTATTTACTGCAGTTTTTCGGTAAGCCTCAACATGACTTTCTTTTTTTTAAATAATTATATTTTTTTAAAATTTACTTATATTTTTGGTACTATTCCAACTAAGCTCTAGCTTTTTCGACAGATGTAAATAATTTTTTTTTTTCAGATTTTTTAGACGTTCCAAACGCACTAACCCGCAGTGTATTCGCGGCGACTACGTCAGCGCTAGTAGAAGCAAAGACAGATCAAGTTGACAATTTAGTTCTACCTCTTGTTACAATATTAGCATTCCAAGCTACTAGCTTTCTCTCATGATTTTTATTCTTTAAATTTCGATACGTCATTTCCTTGATTTACAACTTAGACTTATTAGGAAATTCCACAATAGTACAGTCGAACCAGAATAATTGAGAAACCTCTGGTGGTGATTCATCGTCTGGTCCCAACAAACGACCTTCATAAGCGAGAAACTCTGTTAGAGGGCAATCTCTATAAGCAAGACAAATTTTATGGTTCCTTGGACTGTCAGTATCTAGTTTCAACTGTACTTATAGTAAAACATTTGATCAACAGATGACTATATTTTTCATACAAGTGTATCATTGGTGAATATTAGACACTTTGAACACTTTCCGATCCACAAAAACTGACTATTGGGATTTCAATGGATATATAAAGTTTTCTATTGTTATGCAAGTGATGTATCGATGTAAAGACGATCGAAATAAAAAAAAAAAGATTATGAATACCAAAAAAAAACAGTCTCAAACAACAAACAAAGATATTGTGATATATTTTATATAGAAAATTAGTGTTAAAATAATTGATATTTTTAGTCATAGACCTAATTTATGTTATTATATGGATTTTATAAATTAACTTTATAATTTTTCTGTTGTTTGTGATAAAGATTAGAAGGGATAGTGATATTTTTGAATTGAAAAAAATATTTTTTTATAGACATAAAAATGTACAGTCGCGTACATTGGCGGTTATCATATTCGTTAGTATAATAGCATCAATGGCGGCCACTGTACATTTATTTTTATTATATCCAAATTCATGTTTTTGATATTTAAATAAAAAAAAATATTTAGAAGGAGTATTTTATTATCTAGTAAATTAATTTCCATAGCTTACTTACAATTGTTCATCTAAAAAAAATCACATGATAGAGTAATCACTTACTTAAATATTAAAGTTAACCATACTTAACTCATACACATTCATCCTTAATTTCCAACTTAATTACTTTACAATTACCATTTTCTATACCATTATTAATTTCTGTACTATTTCTTTTATTTTTTATTAATATTTTCTTCTTTTTAACACCTTTACACTTTGCTTTGAACACTTTTTCCAATACAAGTACATCTTTTTTATTAATAGTCCATTCAACAATACTTGTAGAAGCTAATTTTGTCAGATCTGTATCTTCATTATACTGTGGTATATCTAAATTTAATATATTCATAACTTTCTCTAATATATCGTCTACATAATAATTTATTATGAGATCTGCTTTATTATCCTGAAAAAAAAAGTAATAAAAACAATTTGATTCATAATCAATAGTTAAATGTTATGAATTAAATATCACACTGGCTGTCGCCCGCGACTACGTCGGCGCAGAATTAAAAAAAACAGTTATGCTTTTCCAGACTGTGTCTATTCCTATCCCAGATTAAATAGATCAGCTTAGCCGTTTTCAAGTTTTCTGGTAACTCACTCAAACATTTGCTTGTTCCTAAATTAGCTAAATTCTAATGAAACAAATTTTTGTTATGTCTTATTTATCATATCTCCATAATTTTTCATAGTAGTTACTTACATGTTTTGTGGGTTGCAGGTTGCATATAACTAATTTTCCGCCATACTTCACAGTCTCCAAAGGTAAATTGCCACTTGGAATGATTTGCAATGTGGTGCCGAGACAAATACTTAAATCTGCAATACTGGAAAATTAATTACTATGAGTACAACAAAACCCAGTTGGTACCAATGTATGTCTTACACTATAATCACATTTACTTAGGAGTGTAAAGATTTTTTAAACTCACAATAAAGATTTCTCTATTAAGACTCTAACCTGTAAGTGTAAACACATACCTTGAGTGCCATTCAGCCATTAGCAAATCATTTTCAGGCAAACTATGTTCCCAGTCCAACACACCATCATACAAGCGACCTCTGCATGGTCTGCCACCATTATGTCCTGATGCACATGGCACTCCACTGCACTTCTTGCCAACTGTCTCTACAGGACTGCTACGGATGAACTGCCTGGAAAATAAATATTGTATAATTTAAAAAAAAAAACATTGCTACCTTTTTGGTGTTGAATAGCTAAGAATAGCTGCTGTTTTAGTAGTTTTTGAATAATATATAAAAAATATTTGTAGCAATGAATTAACAATTTTGTAAATAATTGTTACCTTTTACATAAACTGCATTCATCAATAAACATGTTACCATGTAATTCTGATAAATATTTTCGTGACAATCCCGATTTAAGGTGGAGTCCATCAATATTTTGACTTACAATGTATTGTATTTTGTTACAATCTATTAATTTCTTTAATATCATATGTGTCTTTGTTGGTTTTGCATCTGTAAATGATATATTAGTGGATGGACGTTTTCCTTCTTTTTCTAGTGTCCAAACACCATTAGGCCCCCTAGAAAAGATTAAAATCATGAAATTCACACAGTGAATAAAAAACATATAAATAAATATAAAAATTAGGTTTATTCCGCAATTAGAATTATCTTCATAATTACCTAAAATCGGGTATTCCTGCTGAGGTGCTGATTCCTGCTCCTGTATGTACAACAATGTGTTTACTCTCCGAAATCAGTCGAGCTAATAGTTCACATTTCTCATTTAACTTTTCGATAGCTTCAAATTTCTGAATGAAACAATTAATTACAGTTATGTTGCGTTATGATTAAAGCAAAAGTAAGCAAGACTATCATATAAGCTATATAAATTTAGTCTAATTACTTCAGGAATACCGAGAACACCTTTATGTTCGTAGGGAGACAATCCCTCTGCATAATTACACGACATTTTTACAACTTTTCATTCGCTTGTTTATTATGACGCGAATTCTAAAGTAAATTTATACTTAGTTATTACTTATAATCTAACATTTTATAAATAATCGGAATAAAATGAAAGTTTTTGCTGTTTTTATTTTGAAGCTTTTAACGACCATAGATAAACACAAATCAGCCGGTTGACATAATAATAGAGGACATTAGTATCTTGGCATCTTGCTTATTGTAAAAATGTTGGTCAATATTATTTTCGACTTTTCCCCCAAGTCTTTCGAAATAATTTGAGGTGTATTTTTCTGTATTATGAGCAGTTTGATGAATCCTTAATGTTCAGGTATATTAAATTTGATTTATACACGATTTATCCTGATAATTTTAAGCAATTTTAATTCTACATCTATGACAATGTCAATGTCATGAAATAGTATAGTCTGTGAAACGATATTTTCGTTTTATTGGTTTTGCTTCTTTGTCGACGTATATTACTCGATTTTAGTGATTGAAAATAAGGATAATTTAAGGATTATTTTATATTTGTTCCTTCTTTAACTTATCTCAAACTATGAATAGAAGACGTGGACATGAAGAAGAAGATGGATATGGTAATATTACAAAAAAAAAATAGGTTATGTGTAAACAAAATGTTACTGTAAAATGTATCGTTACAACACAAAATATTAATTTCACAGATCGTCTACATCGGAAAAGGCGTCGTGTGTCGGAGAACCAAGAAATTGAAGATAGATTAGAGTCTTTAATTCTCAGAGTTGGTGAGAAAAGTAGTTCAAGTTTAGAAAGTAATCTTGAAGGTTTAGCAAGTGTTTTAGAAGCCGACTTGAGCACTTTCCGCGTAAAGATTCTGCGTATTTTAACAGATTGCGCTATACGTATGCCCGAAAAATGTACAATATATGCGACATTGGTTGGTTTACTAAATGCTAAAAATTATAACTTTGGTGGTGAATTCGTGGATTACATTGTGAAGACATTCAAAGAAAATTTGAAGACTGGCAAGTGGAACGCTGCAAGATACTGTCTACGATTTATTTCTGATTTAGTAAATTGTCATGTACTGGCCGCATCATCCTTACTAACTTTGCTAGAAACATTAGTTGATTCTGCTAATGAAGATGGTGTCCCTCAGGTCAGGCGAGATTGGTTTGTCTTTGCTGTTTTGTCCACTTTACCTTGGGTTGGTAGAGAATTGTATGAGAAGAAAGAATCTCAATTAGATCATTTATTAGTGACAATAGAAGTGTTTCTAAACAAAAGAAGTAAGAAACATTGGCCAGCATTAAAAGTATGGTCAGCTGACTCACCACACTTGCAAGAAGAATATTTAGATTGTCTCTGGGCCCAAATAAAAAAGTTGAGACAGGATAATTGGTCAGAGAAACATATTCCCAGACCTTATCTTGCATTTGATTCCATACTTTGTGAAGCATTGCAACATACTCTTCCTAGTATACAGGTATGTAAAATAATGTTATACTGTACCCAAAATATTTTGCAATAAAATATAAAACAAATTTTCCTCAAATAATATATTTTTTTTATAATCAACTGACTTTCTTCCAATAAGTAGTTAATTAATATGTTATATTTGTGAGAAAGTATTAAATGCTACTATCATTCAAGTGATAATGGTAATATATTGAGTGTTTTGTACATATCTATAGTTTTAATCCTTATTTTTTCCAGCCTCCACCACATAATGAGGGTGATACATACCCCATGCCTAGAGTCATATTTAGAATGTTTGATTATACCGATTGCCCAGATGGTCCAGTATTACCTGGAGCACATTCCATAGAGAGATTTCTTATTGAAGAGCATCTACATAACATTATAGAAGCATACCATTTAGAACGAAAGGAATGTGCAGCTCAACTACTATGTTTCCCATACAAAGCGAAGATTCCCTTAGAATATTGTATTGTAGAGGTTATGTTTGCGGAGTTATTTAACCTGCCAGTGCCAAGATACTTGGAGATTTGTTATGGTTCGATTCTTATTGAACTCTGTAAACTGCAACCATCCACTATGCCTCAAGTACTAGCTCAGGCTACAGAGATCTTGTTCATGAGAATTGACACAATGAATATTGCTTGTTTTGACAGGTTTGTATATGTGCAATTTATTTTTATTTTTTAAAATAAGAAATTATCAATAGAGAATACTTTATTTTTGTAATTGTCCCAATTATCTTCTAATTTAATTTAGCATGCAATAATATATCTTATTGCTTTAAAGTTTACACTTAGATCTCACTTATATAAGTACAGTTTTACTATTATACATATATAACATAACTCATGCCAGTAAGGTAGACAGAGACCATGGAGTTCAATTTGAGGTGGTTGATTTATTTCTTTTCATGTCTATTTTTCAGATTTGTGAACTGGTTTGCATACCACTTGAGTAACTTCCAGTACCGCTGGTCGTGGGAGGATTGGGAAGGTTGCATCCAATTGGATCCAGAACATCCTAAGCCTAGGTTTATAAGAGAAGTTCTCGGAAAATGTCTCAGGTTTGTTATTCTAGATTAATAATAGTCACTTTAAAACATTCACAATATAAAATCATTTTCGAGATATCAATTTTTTTTTCTATATGGAAATAAATATTTCCTTTCTGCCTTAAAAAAGTGTTTTAAAATTTACCGAGAGAGCTTTGTTAAAACCTTTATTACATTTTTTTTTAATTAGTTGTATTTATCTGTTAATCTAAATTAAATTTATAAATTTATTTAATTAGAAGCATATGACATCCTTTGCGTGTTTTTTAGGTTATCATATCATCAAAGGGTGAAAGACATGACTCCGGAAACATTAGCACCATTAGTGCCTTTGAAACCCGAACCAATCTACAAATACTCAATGGAAGGAGCAGGTAAGATAAATAAGATATCTTAAGTAATAAATAACTTTATTTAACTTAATCTAAACTAAACTTAGGTATACATTATATTTACAACCTGAACATATATATTGAAGATTAGATAGTAACAGAGTCAATGAAATTAAGATTTTTAAATGCTTTATCTCTTCAGCATATTTGTTACTAAATTTTTTAAAATAATCTTATTTGAGTATATTATAAATTGTATAACAGTTTAAGTTACAGCAGTATTAAAGCTGAATTATTGAGTATTTTTAACACTAATTGCCGCACTTAATTGTTTAAGCATCCCTTAGTGAGGCAGTATATTTATTAAGAATCAGTCTATTCCATAGCCATCAATTCTAGCAAAGTCAATGGCCTTTTCTCATCATATTCATCAGTTGAATGTCGCGGTGAATCATTAGATGAATGATAACTAATATCTTCCTCTTCAAATATTGTCTCTCTTTCATCATTGTCATCGTCATCATCATCATTATCATCATCTTCGTCGTCATTCTCTTCATCATATTCGTCGTCGTCAGTTAATCCTTCGTACTTACTGTCTTTGTTGATAGTGTCAAGTAGTTCTTTTAAATCATCATTCATTTTAAAATAATGTTCATGTGATTGACTTGCTTCTTTGTCTGTATCATGTTGAACATTTCTTTCATTATGTTCCGAGTCAATATCTTCAAAAGAAAAATCGTTTAGTAGATCTTCTAGGGAACTAGCAGTTGTAGTAGTTGTACTAGTGGTAGTAGGTGTTATTGTCGTTGTTGTTGAAGCAGCTTCGGTTGTAGTTGAGTTTTGATGCTTTTTCTTACATTTTTTGGTTTTAGGTTTAGTTTGTGATGTGGTTACTATCTTTTCAGTTGTAAAAGTTGCTTCCGTGTCTATTATTTCATTACTTTCATCATTAGCTGGTTCAGATGATTGGAATATATACTCACTCTGATCATTTGAGTCTTCAGATGTCTCCTCATTTTCTTCTTCTTTAATTTGTGATATTTCTTCACCGTTCATTGAAATTTCTTCTTCAATTTCTTCAACAGGTTGTACAGGTACAGTAGATGTGATCTCAGGTTTTTTCGTTGTAGTCTCTTCTGTAATTGGTCTGATAGTACTTGTACCGTCAATATGATCGTGGCGATTTCTCTCTTCGTCTACATATTTAGGAGTGGATGAAAGATATCCTTGAAAATTTGAACCTTTTCTTCTGTGATTATAATTTGAAGAAACGCTGCGAATTTTTTCAGGCGTCGCACTTGTAGCACTCCATCTGTCGTGTTTTAATGATGTTCCTTTTATCAGTAATGTCGATTGTCGAAATCTGTTTACATTCTTTGATTTTGCAGTTGTTGTGGTTTCAGTACTAGGTTCACTAGTTGTTTTAGTGGTTGTAGTGGAAGATGGGTTTTCTGTTGTCGATGTACTAATTGTGATTGATGGAGTAGTTGCTTTTGTCGAAGGTTTCCATGGTGTTTTCATAGTACTACTGATAATGGTACTGGCTTGTTTTATATCTGAAGCTGGTTTAACTCGCTTCTTTTCTTTAATATGTTTTGTTGTTATTGGACTAATTGTGGATGTTGTGGTCGATGTTGATGTTGTGGTGATTCGTTTGTGCTTTTTAATTTTTTCCGTTTTGTTGAACTTGGGCGGTGGTCGGGTACGTTTCTTCGGCTTCAGAGTCGTAGACGCCATTGTTGTTGATGATGTAGGAGTTTGAGTCGTTGTTTCTTTTGTTTCTAATTTAATGGTAGCAGTAGATGTTGGCAAGGGTGTTGTAGTCGTTATTGTTTTATTTTTCTCTTTATGTGTATCCATGGGTGTAGTTTTGGCAAATATACCCAACATGTCAGCCCACTCCATAACATCGTCTTGTTCAGTACTATGAGCTGTTATAATATCTGGACTATTTGTTGTAATTGCTTGAGATCTTAAATTATTTTGTTTCTTCGATGGTTTCTTCGTGCTTACATTTGGTGTATTTAATATGTTTTCGCTGTATTTGTTTTCTTCCGAAACAAGTGTTTGCTCTGTTGAATTTGTAGTGTCGGCATAATTTACAGTAATTGGTCTAAATGCTGAATCGAACAAGGGATCGGGTTCAGAAAACTGAACATCGAGAACTTGTGGACTCGGTCGAAAATCAATGGGTCTGTGAGACCTCAGTGGCTTTGTGGCTGGCAATTTTAATGGGGGCATCGGTTTAAAGGGTTTTTTGTCCATCGTGACAAAAACACCAGGCGGTGCGTTATATATTGGTGGTCTTAAACGTTCCGGAAAGTAATTTACTTTAACTGGTGCTTTACCTTTGTTATATTGTTTATGATTCGTTGGTGGGTTTGTGACATCTGACATTTCGTATTTCGTCGTTGTGCTCTTTTTCATATAAGACTCTTTTGATGAAGCCAACGGTGGTAAAGGAGTAGGTAAAACAGCCGGACGGGTCGTGCTATCAACGTTATTATACCCTGGTAGTTTGTAATCTGCCTGTGATAAATGTGGGTAATTTAAACCACTGTCATGTTCTATATAATGTTGATGGAAAGGATCGGTGGGAGGATGACTCTGATGTTTGATAACGTGTGGTTTATAAGGATAAGGCAATGATTTTAAATGAGTGTTATGCTCCGAGCTTGCGCTTCCAACATAACCAACTTTAGAATACGGCGAATATGTGGGATGGTATTGATTTTGCTTGTATCTTCTCTGTTGTTCGTAGTTCTCGTCGTCGTCATCATCGTCATCGTCGAATAGCGATGAAAATAATCTGTCCAATTCACTTTGTTGCTGTCGTTTATGGTAACGAGGTGTTTGGGCAATGTTTTTGTGGAACCATATTGCTCTTTCCGGTCGTGATATTTGCGGTGGTGCTGTTTCAGTTCTGTGATATGGTATAGGTTGATCTGTCACTCTGTCATTTGTGCTTTCTTGGACTGTGAATGTTCTGATTGGTCGTTCATACGGTTTGCTTTGTTTTTTTGGTATTTGTGACATGACAGAGAATGTTAACTCATAGTGGTATTTTCCTGGTGACATTTCTTGATCTCTTTGTCTAACTCGCTTCACCGACCAGAATGCTTTGACACCGTCCATACATTTATCGTTGTCGCACTTTTCATGCGACTTGTCGTCTTCAGTAAAACGGTACCCTTTTGTTTCTTCTAATAATCTTCCTCTCGCTAGTATCGTTACATCTCCATATGTTGTACTTTCGTCTTCTTTGAGTCTGTCAAATGGTGCTGTTTTGATTTTTTCCCAAAGATCTTGATCGTCAATATTTTTTGAGTCGTGAATGTTTTCTTTAGAGTCAAAAGCTGTGTCACCTTTAGCGATTAATTGGTCAATTTTATCTCTGACTAGGGTTAAATAGACACTATGACGTAACGCATCTTCCCAGTAATGCGCTGGGATAACGACTGTAGTTGGTGGGGAAGCAGTTTTGATTGTCTCGTGTAACGTCCCCGCTCTTCCCCGTCTCTCCCCCGGCCGCCATTCGTCCAGTGGGATAGGTGTTGGTCTGAAGTCATCTCCCGCCACTATATCTCCTTCGACCTGAAATAAAATGTTGATAGTATTAATGAGGACGGCCTCTTTATTTTAATTAGTATTCCTTAAGTTAGCGTAATGGTTGCGATTAGAGTTCGCTAAACTTAATAGCCGGACAGACCAGCCAGTTTGGCCGGACATTCTACATTATTGAGGCCACTATCGTTTACGAAATATAAAAAGCGTAACAAAAGCTGGACAATCCGGACAACGTTTATTTTGACCAGATACGCGATCACCTACCTATGTACGGTTTCTCCGGACGCCTGGCAACGCAGGTTGGCAAAACAGAATATGCATCTTTTACTAAGTCCAAAAAAAACAAAAGCATATTATGTTAATTATTATTTAACACAAGCGATTAATTTAGGCGGTTGTTGTCGTGATTGACTAAATTAGTATACAAAAAAAATCAAGTAAATATTTGAATGTGCGTTTGAAAGTAAAATCGTATTATCGGGAAAGTGGGTATGGCGTGCCTATGTGCAGTTGCGTGCAGTATGCATCCCCGCTGCAAACTGTTCCACACCACTGGTCACTTATCATTCTAGCATTTGTTTAAAAATGTCTCTGTCCACAATTAAATACATTTTCCACTAAGCGACAAATCATTGTAATGGCAATTCGACGCGGTTATATGGTTAGTGCAAAAAAAACTTAGGCTTTTTTCACTCGTTTTTAAGACTAGAAAAAAACTTTTGTTCATAAAAACACACGTAATATTCTGACTGGCATTGTTCTACATGTGTGCCTATACCTATCGATACCTTCAAACATTTATCCATCCATCGAAACATTCGCATTTATAATATTAGTAGGATTAGTGAGATGTCCAAAAAGTTACAAAATTACCAGCTTTAGCTGTCCATAGACAAAATATCGATATTAACAATTTATTATCGTAATAATTGACATCTTCAAATTTCGAGAAGTGCGATTGGTTGTAATTTCTTATCATAATCTGTTGCGTTAAAATCAAGACCTAGAAACGCATACGGCATGATGTTACTCTTATATTACGTTCGATAGATACAATTCAAGGTTCAGATTTTATCTTAGATGTTTAATGGTTGGATGTATTAAAAGAATACGATCTACCAATTTGATAAAACTTACGTAGGAATAAGTAACTTACAAAATTTGCACTCCATTGTCGATGGTCATTTTAATTTATCTTAAAACCTTAAGTTATAATATAAAATCTTACTAAATGCAAAAGTTTGGATGCATGTTTGTTAGAAGATTTCCCCGGAACGGCACAAAGGAACATAGTCTGGAAGAACACATAAGCTACTAATAAAGTTTTTTTTTAATTCGCGGACGACAACTAGTATTTGATAAATATTTAATTTTGAAATTACCATCATCTAGTTTATTTAATATTAAACAGTTTTTTTGTTCTATTTTTCATCACTTGAACCATGTACCAGTAAAATTAATGTTCAATGAAAAACTCTTTGAACCTAAAGCTTATTTTTCCACAATTGCAAAAAAAATATTATACTATAAAATGCCCTCATTATAACAATATAGTAACACCGATATACGCTATCGCCTTCCCATTGACAGATAATCGTGTAAAAAAAAACAATTATGCTTATAATAGTTGGGAAAGTCACAGACCTACAATAGCAAGTAACGAGGTCGTCTGCTGTACTGCTTTGGAAATGATAAATGTCAAAAGTCCCACTAGCTCAGTGATCTATGTCTGTCGATATAGGTTCGAATCCCGATAGCAAATATAATTAAACCTACACAATTAAACATGAGTTCATAACGCTACTAAATTCGGGTATTTAATTTTTATGTACGTAAATTTATGAGACACCAGCTGTTGCCGGACACTCCGTCCGCGTGAAATTTAAAAACAAACATCTTAACTAGTAGCCTACGTGTTCTTCCAAGCTATGTTCTACATCTATGCCAAATTTCAGCGAGATCCATGCAGCCGGTGTGAAGATATTTTCTAACAAACATACATATAAACATTCCCATTTATAATATTATAAGATTTCATAGAACTAAAGTAATAAAACTTTTGATTAATTTGATGTAACAATCGCGTTTGACTGTACTTGATTTAATAAAAAAACTACAACTGACAATAATATAATATTTTAAAACGATTTACTTGTGTTTGCTCCCAGAGATTTACGATCCATTTAATAACATTTTGCCCGAAAGATACAATTTAGTTACATAAATTCAAAAAACATAACAGAGAGGTCGTACTAATCTTTTCCTAAAAGTAATTTTTTTACTAATAATTACTTATACAGACGAATTTTAACTAAACATAGGGAATATTGAAAATAACAATTTACGAATAACACTTAACAAGATAAAATAAAAGAAAACACAAATAAATTCAGCGTGAAACACACACAACAAACAGAAATTTCTCCTTAAAAATGTTTATAAAAAAATATAAAAACTACTTACAAATAGCGTAACGAAAACGCATAACAGCGCGGATCTCATCTCTGCAGACGCGTACGTATTTTCGCACCGAGTCGAAGATGCGTGACGCGTGCAACACTGCCGACTGTTGTCAACACCGATCACTGACTACCACCACTAACCACCTTCCACCACTAACCACCACCTATGATTTCAAGGAAAAACAACGAGTATTGACCTGCAAGATGCATATTTTTCTTTAAAAGTTTTGTTTTAATGGGGAACATCGTCTAGTAACGGTTAGTAAACGTTCTTGGTTTACACAAATATTCTATTTGCTTACTTATGGACATGCCAGTCCCTTATCAAACTACTTACAAAATAATTACAACTATTAGTAAAACAAAATAACAAAAAAAATATGAAATATAAGAAGAAAAAGTATTTATAATCTTTATATATATATAATTCTTCTGTGAGTGTGTATGTCACTGAACTTCTCTAAAACGACTGGACCGATTTTGATGATTTTTTTTGTGTGTGTTCAAGGGGATCTGGGAATGGTTTAGATTCACAATTTTCATCAAATATAATTTCTTCATATTAATTTATTCAAATTAAAGACGTGTAGACAGGACAACGTCTGTCGGGTCCGCTAGTTTTTTTATAAAACCTTTAGCCAAGCTGCGGACTCCGTCTGCTAGGTCCGAAAATAGTTGTCCAAAGCTGACTGAAGTCCGGCAACCTCCTATACAAACTTCCCTTGCATATAGTGCGGAATGAAACTTTACCATTTTCGCACAAATTCCAATCTTATTTACAAATTATTAGCTTGGCGTAAAATCGTTTTAAAGTTATCTTAATATTTAACTTGTAGTATGTACAGTCAACTGCATTAATATTTATACATTTACATAACTTTACACTTGTATAGGCCTAAGGTTTCAAAATACTTATGCACGTATTCGTCAAGAATAAGTACTCATATTTGGAAGCAACAGATTCGTTCATATTTTTAGACCTTATTAGTCAGAATACTTTGACGCTAATGGCGCGCTTTCGTTATAGTCAAGTGTCAGAATGATTATATGGGGACATAAACGTTGACATTTTAGTAAGGCTAGTGTTGCGCCAGTACACCGACACAGTGTCAGGTTTTCTTCCTAGCAGCTTATTTTTTTAAAACGAAAAGGGTATACAAGTTTTCGAAGCTTAGTAAATGTAATTTACGCAGTTGATTGTACGTAATAATAATTTCTTTGTGCAACCATGTCTCACCGATTGTACTGACTATTATGTTTGTTGCGAAACATGTCAGATATTATCTGATACTGGCATGGTAAAGTGCGGGAAGTGTCATAACTAGTGGAAACGGACGTTATATTTCCCTAGACATTAGACTTGGGTTTTTAACGTAAATCAAATGACCCATTGTTTTATATCTTTGTATTATTAAGTGTCGGATTAATAGCGTATTACTGTTTTAAAGGTTTAAACTATTTTAATTTAAATAAATAAAATATTTCAAATCTTACTTCTTACTATTATAAATGTGAATGTTTAGATGGATGGATGGATATTTGAAGTTATCTTCAGAACGGTTATTTGTATGGATCTCGCTGAATATTGGCATAGATGTAGAACATAGCCTGGAAGAACACGTAGGATACTAATTAAGTTTTTTTTTAATTCGGCGACAACTATTTACAAAACTGATATATAAAAACGGCTAAATACTCACGTATATTCGTCCGGTGGCGGCACCCCATCGGGGATTCTTCAGGATGAGTGGTACTGGTATTATTAGTCGGTGCCGCTACCGCACGAATATACGTGAGTGTTTAGCCGTGTTTATATATCAGTTTAGTATAATGTCTCACGAAAATTTGAATAATTTAACTAATTACAAATAAGTAATTTAATCTTTCAAATGTTTATCCATATTTATATGTCTCTGATATGACTGGTTAATATATTCACTAAATGAAAAATAAGTCTTAGTAAACAATAGACAGCTGTATATATTGATTTTCTTATGAATTATTTATATTCGCATTAATTTAAAGTTCATATACACTCTTGAAAGTGTATGCGGCCTAGCGAGGGCGCACGAGTGCCCCCTCTGTTCCTCCCCCCTTTGTCACTATCTCCATATGTCACCAACCGTAACATGCATACTTTTCATCTGATGTGTCTCCGATAGTTTTTTTAAACTGTCTTTAGACACCATAATATAAAAATTAAATCAAACCCTAATTACTGACTCTAAAACAAAAACGCTAAGTTACCGCGGTCTTTAAGACGGAACGCGGCAACTAAGACATTACACATCTCTGTTGTGATAATATATTTTGATACAAGTACAGTCGGAACCTGGACGAGAAGTTGATAATCATTGCCTATCCCGACGTATGACCTCCAACATAAGTGAGAAAAATATCACGGTCCTTTCGACTCTCGTTTAGTCTTTGACTGTTCGATAACAAAAATATTTTTATAAACAAGACATGAATATAGAAGTGAAATTAATTCAAATGTAATTAAACACTTGGTACATAAGTTCGTGTAAATTATAATGAGATATTGTTTGTCGTGTTTAAGATTTGTCACGCATCACTTAAGAATTCGCTTTCCTTACTTGTTTCAAAAGTTCTTTATTCTAGAATATTTTATCTTCGAATCAGAAATGTTATGTGATTCTGAGTACCCTTTTCATATCACGCCCTCCTCCTAATATGAAAAAGGTACCTTTAAAAGATACTCTGCCTTTTCGGGGGAAAGAAGTTATTTCACATTCTATTACTCTATTCTACGTATTAACACACCCTCGGTAGCCATTCTCAAGTGCGACTGCATCTGCAATCGTACACACCAGGTCATGTGATTCTTAGTACTTAAAGTTTCTACTTCTATATTGTCGTCTCTTACATTTTCTCTGTAAATAAATAGCTGTATGTTTTATAGGCATCATCAGAAAGTCACGGTTGATCTAACCTCCATAATCAATGTAATAAAACTACACTTATCAAATTTAATTATTAGAATTTTAAATATTTAATTAATTATGTTAACACTTTCAGTGCCACCATATTTCTCTACTAGTTTGATACGTTTAATGCTAGCAGTGAAGGTGTTAAATGTACTCTACTCGTAAACTTGCGCAAGATCATTTAAACTTTAATTGCCTTTATAACTCTAATGAATCGTACTTTGTCCCACGCACGAAAACCATAATGATATGAACTTAGCTTTACGCAACACCCTGTATTGTTCATTGGTCGATATCGCGAGAACATCTCTGCGGTGTACTGTCCGATTTTATGATAATAAATAAAGAAAATTTAAGTAAAATATTCACTGTTTCAAATCCATCAAGCTATGGGTTACTATTTCTCAATAAGATTTCCATTATTAATTCAAACGATTTGGTTGCTATATTTTTATCGTGTTTTCTTATGACCAATTTCGGCTAAATATTGTAATAATAAACATCACTTATTCAAAGCGGTTATCAATATTATATACATATTTGATTTTGTAAAAATTGTGAAATAATAATTGTACAACACAATATGGATGGACGTAAGTTTTATAGTACAATTTAAAAGGTGTTAAATTTAGCTATTTAGGAGTATTTGGCATATGATGTAGAAGATAGTAAGGACTTAATAGGGTGCTAATGACGTTTAGAAAAGTAAATTTACTAGAATTTTAATGTACTAGACTCTGTCAGCGAGGAATTATAAAAAAAACGTAATAAATAGCTTATGTGTTCTTCCAGACTATGTTCTATATCCATGCCAAATTTCATAGTGATCCTTTAAGCCATTCCGGAGATACCTTTAAACAAACCATCCATCTAAATATTCGCATTTATAATATTCGTAAGATTATCTCTAAATGTGTATTCCCAGCATCCCTCCCCGGCACGGAGGCGGCTCACCGGCTGGTTGTCTGCGTACGTAACAAGTGCACGCCGGAGGAGGCTCTCAACGTGTTGCGCGAGTTGCCCAACCCGCTGCGTGACGGAGATGCCGCCCCCCACCCGCACTACAACCCTCTCAAGATAGACGTGTTCGTGCAGACGTTGCTCAACCTCGGCAGCAAGAGCATCTCCCACAGCTTCGCCGCTATATCTAAGTTTCATTATGTCTTCAAGGTGAGTGATGAAATGAACAAACATATAGAAACAGCTTTAAATCCTAGCTATTAGAACAATATTGGTTGTATAGAAAATCAGTTGTTACGACGGGATGATTCTTTTCATAGAATTAATTGGACCAATGCGGTTTTTGTTTTCTATGGACTCTATTGACTCAATGGGAATTTTCCAACGGGGATTGTCATTAGTCCCGACGGAAAACACCCTTTATAAGTGATTTTGAATGTAGTTCAAACTGATTGGGACACTGAAATCCTCTACTAGGGTGTTTAAGATAATTTCTTGCTCATCATTAATTTTTTTACAGAATTACTTTTACAATGTATGATTAACCTTTAAATTTTTCTATAAAATATATTTAGGTATGACAGGGGCAGAACTTAGTTCATCATTTTAAAGTAACTAAAAAAGGAATATATATTAAGAACAGTGTCTTTTTTAAAATAGACAAATTACTTTGTATTAATATTTAGATTTCAAATATATACTAGTATTGTTTAACTTGCATAGATATTAGCGGAGTCAGAAGAGGCGCAGATCTGTGTACTGAAGAACGTGTGGGAGCTGTGGCAGCGACAGCCGCAGATGGTGTGCGTGCTGGTCGACAAGATGCTGAAGACGCAGGTGGTGGAGTGCAGCGCCGTCGCCACCTGGCTCTTCTCCAAGGACATGGCGCCGCACTTCACACACAACTATCTCTGGGAGATATTGCATCTCACTATAGATAAGATGAATAAACACGTCTCTAAACTTAGTAAGTAAAATATCATAGACCAACAAGGCTACTGAATCGGTGGCCATAAACTTAATTATGACAGCACACTAGCGCCCCTCTTGCAACGTCAAAAAATATCACAAGATCCTCTTTGTACTGCATCTTTCGTGTTTATTTTTTGCTTTTGTCATTCCCTACATCTAAATTCATTTTATATGTATTCTGGTAGAACCAACCGCGATAGCCTAAGGTTTAGGTATCCTTGTTTCCACTACTTATTTTATGATGTTTATTTCTGTAGAGTGTAAATAGTGACATCTATTGGTATTTTTTGGAAATAAAATAAACTAATATATTTGTTTAACACTTTTAAAAATAGATGGCGCTGGTATTTTTGCGATAAAATTTTGGATATGAACGAAGTTTGTAATGTTATTATGATAATTAATTGATTTTTTGTGTTCGCTACCTATTGCAATATTAACACGTTATATGTTGCTACGAATATTTCCATTAAAATAAACTCGAAATGCGAGTCAGTAGCATTGAAAGTGTTAATAAAAATGTATTATTATAGGTGGAGAGCTGCAGGAGGCGCGGGAGGCTCTGGCGCGTGCTGACTCTAGCAGCTCCGACTCAGAAGATGAAAGCGGTACCAAGAAGAAGAAAGATCATGACAAACCTACCGAAGAGGTATTATACAAATATCTTCACGGCTCACAATTTCATAAGAGGCTGCGTTGAAAAAAAATAGATGCAGGGGAGGAAATTGTCATCAAACCAAAAAGTTTGAAACACTCGATAATTAGAGTTTCTTTAATACATGACAATTTTTTAGTTTTAAAAAGCATTCATAGACTATATAGGCCGATTAGTTTATTTAAAACGCATTAGAGATTCACCCAAATTATATTCAATCTTTAAATTTATTACGGTGAAATCTCCTTAACATTGGTCTTTTTTTTAAGAGAATGAAACCCACACTAACTTTAATAAATATTTCCATATACAAAATTCTATGTTTCTATATCTGTCTGTCAGGCTGTGGAGCGTATGGAGGAGCGATTAGAGTTGGCTCACACGGATCAGAAGCGGCTGTTCCTGATCGTGTTTCAGCGCTTTATCATGATCCTGTCGGAGCACCTGGTGCGGTGCGACACTGACGCGAGGGATCCCAACACGCACTGGTACCGCAGCACTGTCGCCAGGCTCAGGCATGTCTTCCTCGTGGTTAGTACTCGCTCCACTACTATACTGCATTATTCAAATATCTCGACGACTTTGAACAAACCACGAGTCGCAAAACACAATGATATATGTAGGGGCAAGTGACCTTGTACCGCTAAATACCTTCTAACAAACGTCTTTACAAATATTCGCATTTATAATATTAGTAGGATTTAATATGTATTGTGATACATAATAAGAGTGTGCCAATTGTGTTACAGCATCACGAGCAGGTGCAGAAATACAGCAGCACGCTGGAGACGCTGCTGTTCACACAGGACCTGGACCCTCACATCCTGGATGTGTTCCACCAGTTCGTGGCGCTGACCGCCTAGCGCTCGCCCCCCACCCCACACGCCACCCCTGACCCTCAGCCAGACATCAAGCCGTACGTGGGGTACGAAGATTGTGTGTGAAGTGACTGTGAAAACAAACTGACATTATTGTGAATGTGCTTATTATTAAAGTGAATACAGGCATTATTTGTGCGATTTTGTGGGATACGGCAAACGGCAACAGCAAGAAATTATCAAATGTTGCAGTTATATGTCAGTACTAGCTGTCGCCCGTGACTTCGTCCGCGCGGAATTTATAGAAACTTAATTAGTAGCCTGTGTGTTCTTCCAGACTATGTTCTATATGTCAGATTTAAACGTGATCCATGCAGCTGTTCTGTAGATACCTTATAACAACCATCCATGTAAACATTCGCATTTATAATATTAGTAGAATTAGTTATACAAATTTATACTGTAAATATGTCATGGCGACGTTTTTAAGTGTCTATGCCTAGTAGGCATCACATGTCTAAGATAAATGCTGTCTGCAGTTACGGCACATGTACATAGGCAGTTGCTGCTGTATGTCGTCTGCCGCATCCCTCAAATCGTCTCTTCATAGTCAATAGCTACTTTTTGCTAGGATTGAGTGTGACTTTTGTCTATTTTTAGCCGACTTCAAAAAAGGAGGTTGTCAATTCGTCTGTTATTTTTTAATGTCCGAAGTTTCCGTAGTATAATTATTTTGTCTAGTATTTCCAAATTAAACTATCATATTATATTTTTTCATTGTGAATCTTTGATAGTTGTAGATGCAAAGAAAATAGATATAAATATGCTTTTAGTTGTTACTCTTGAAGTGTATCAAAATTACTTGAAGTAACTTTAAATGTAATATTATCTTGAAATTACCTTAATTTTAAAATTATTTCTTGCAAATGTAACATTTTGGTATAGCATTTCGAATTTGAACATGAAAAATATTAGTTTTTTTAATAAGTCTCTTTGATTTTAATATTATAATTTATATTATTTTTTTCTAGATTTAAATATTTTGGTTTTGCTAATATTAAGAAGGTCGATATCAGGATAATAGATTTGCATTACTAGAATAAGGTAAGATTTAGGATTTGAGTAAACAAAATAATGTTTGATGATTTTAAAGATATAAACCCACAGAAAATGTTACGAATAAACAATAAAAATTAAATAATGACTGTTACAAAGTTGCGTTTTTTTTTAGTACAGAATGGAATTGACAGATCGAAGATAGTCCATAGAGATCTGCAATTGTATAGAGGGCGGACAGAGAGGACAATCCCTTTCAATATGTCCTCTCCTCAACCAAATTCATTTCTCTTCTTTCTTATAAGAAAAGAAAGGAAAACAAGACAAGTTAGCCGGAGTGATACATGGAACTACTTCAACTTGACGCCTGTCTCTTCAGTTGTGGTATTTCACTGGGTGAACCCGTTCAAATACTTTTTTCATCTCAGGAGAGTGTTTTCATGTTAACATCAAATATTGTTAAAATATCAGACTTTATTAGGAAAATATATCACCAAAGAAATTCACCTATAATATTTGTAGACATATAAACTAGTCTCTGGTAATAATGACAATTATACGATTGCCTCGAACAATGGATATTTATATGTAAATTTTAAGCCTTCAAATGGTTCATAAGTTCTTGTACATCATGTTTAGAGCCGAGGTAGCATGGTGCGCGCTGGTGTATGGCTGTGGGCTGCAGCTCCAGTATGGGGATGTGGCCGTTTGTAGCCAAACCTCCAGCCTCCGTCACTATGAACGACATTGGATTGCACTCGTATAGGAGACGCAGCTGAAAACCAATTGCTTTCTTATTTATAAGGAAACATGATATTTATTTTAGTTAATTTAACCGCTTAGATTGAAGATAAGCGAGAAACCTCTATAAGCGAGATTTAATTAGTCCCGAATACCTCCATAAGCGAGAAAATCGTGCTAGAAACCTATGTATGAGAAAAATATGCCATTCTCTTGAAATCTCGCTTAATCAGGTTCGACTTTATTAGACTATAGGTTCTTAACCTATAGTCTAATGGATAAGAGGTACAGAAAACATATTCACCTAGTCATGGGTTCGAATCCCGGCATTTGACTACTATTTGAAATGGATTAAGAAATAGTCAATAACTAAAATTATTCATGCGAATGTTTGGATGCATAAATGGATGGATGTTTATTAAAAGGTATCAGCAGAACGACTGAACGGATCTCGATGAAATTTGTCACAGGCGGAGTTGCAGGCGACAGTTAGTAAAGAATAGATTTAGAATAGTTACTTTTCCATTGGGCGCGGACTTGGTGGCGGGGTAGATGAAGATGCCGCCATACTTGATGGTGCGGTGCACGTCAGCCACCATGGAGCCGACATATCTCGCGCCGTACGCTTTGCCGCTCGCCGGACGCTTCTTCGACTCTATGTAACTCTTCAGACCTTCCTCCCATTCCGCTGCGTAACCTACAACATTTACATTATTTTAAACGACTAATGTATACTTATTTTAGACAACTTACCGTAGGTTTCCGAGACCAAAATCTCCGTTCAAAACATATTCTTATCTCTGATTTGTCAAAGATGAAAGACGTCGTTAACGATATGTTTTTTACAGATATTTCGATGTCAGAATTCCACGGTTAGAATTTGATTGCTGAAGTTAGTAATTAAAATAATACGATTCTATAAAAAATTATATAATTTATATAACCATTTTGTAAATAAAAGAGTAAATGATATTAGGAAACCAAAAACAATATTAAAAAAAAAAAACAAATCAATCATCACCTTCATTAATAGAATATATATTCCCCTTTTCGGGTATTCTCATGTTAGGGTCTGTAAGTATGAACTCCCCAATGGAGGGGTCGTACATGAAGCCATTGACTCCCTTCCCCCGGCCCAGGGAGAGCACCATCATGGTGGCAGAACCGTACAGCGCGTACCCAGCCGCCACCAGCTCGCGCCCAGGACGGAGTGCGTCTGACTCTGTAGGCTCGCCTGGGGATGTCTTTCTGAAATAATATTTATTCAGTAGTTAAATAACTAAAGGTGTCACTTAGTGTAAAATATCTACACTAATATTACAGAATATAAAAGAAATGAGATGTTTTCTCGCTTTTAGTGGTATCTCTGTAACTCGAGTTTCTCGCTTATGAAGGTCGTCAGTACCGGCCAAAGACTTTCATCTAGAGGTTTCTCGCTTATCTACTTTTTCTATTTACAAAAATATATAGGCTATATTTATTACTAGTTTTTTTTAATATCGCGGAACAAAGCAAAAAAAAATTATAACACTAGCTGTGTTATAAATATGTAGAAATAGTATTTTTTTAGTTGACAACTATTTTGAGCGAGATTAGTTATTCCTTTTATTATGAGAAATACTTACTTATAAATACAGAAGATGGATCCGACAGAGACAAGGCAATCTATGTTGGAAGAACCGTCAAGAGGGTCGAAGCACACCACGTATTTGCCGCGTTTCTCGCTTTCCACCTGCACAATACAAACGTGTCACCGTCAGATTGTGGTGTTCGTTAATTTACAATCGGTCTAATTACCACAGATAACATATATTATATTATACTATTATTATTATAACTTGCACAATAGAATCAAAATTTCATTAATCACGCATCTTTTTAGGGTTCCGTACCTCGGAAGGGAAAAAAATGGAACCCTTATAGGATCATTTTTTTTTATTTCTAAGTTAAAGCCGTAAGTTTCCATCGCCGAAATACATGTATAAAAACATATCGTTCCTTTCATTTTATTTAAGAAAACAGATGTTTTTGTATAACAAAGAAGTTACACAAATAAAGACAAGATAAGCAAAATGTCCGGGTCGGGGTTCACAGACGATGTTCCATTCAATGTTATCGACTATATGTTATTTGAAAGGGACATTTATTTTATAGACAATCGATTGGTAAACAATATTGTTTTCATATAAAAATGTTTGATAACGTAGTCTTGTTAACGTTAGGTGAGGAGTTAAGGTCATTTTCCACTATTGTAACACGTATGTTATTTAGTAATGCTATCCTACTCATTCTCTTTGAAAGAAAAGAAGATAACAATGTTTTATATGTGTGAGTGACAGCAATACCTGATAGAAGTTATAAATTACTAGCTATAGCCCTCGACTCCGTTCGAAATTTAAAAAAAAAACATAAATAGTAGCCGATGTATTTTCCAGACCATTTTTATACGTGTGCTAAATTCTGGAGATACCTTCAAGCAAATATCCATCCATATAAACATTCGCATTTATAATATTAGTAAGTTTTTTTACTATACTGACCTGTATAACTGAAGAGTTTTCTTCTGATACCAGTAGACATGTTGTGAACGATGATTTAAGAACATTGATAAACAGGTCATTTGATAATACATCAAGTTTCTTCACTTGCTCGCCTTGGACATTAGTGTCGCCTGAGATTCCATGCCTAAATAAAAAAAATCACTTAAATAAAAAAGCGTTCGGAATCGTTTACTGGATACTTAACCAGATGTTAATGTAGATTTCAAAACTAATCCTACGCTTAGATACTAAACAATGCATTAGTGGCTATGAAAAGACGAGTACGACATTAATCCTAAAAAAATTGCGCATCCCGATTAACAAACATAGGAAAGTACACTACAGTAGGAAAAGGGAATATTTGTATTTGCAAGTCATTTTATAATGATAATTATAGTCATTATAATTAAAAACAAATATTTTTTATCACCTAAATACTAATATACACTTTTATTAAACTTTATAGCTACTTCTAAACAATACAAATTTTAATGTACTCACAGTTTGGCAATTCCAGCTTTCCTCACAGCGGACTGTATGGCCTTCACTGCCGTTTGTATTGAATTCAGAAGATAAGTCAAATCGCCGGTGGCTTCAGGAGCTGTTCTTTGCTGTGCCAAGACCCATCTGGTCAAAGTCATAGCATTCACGTCGAAAGCCGGTCCTTGTTGTGTCATTTTTATTTTGTAATTTTTATTCTGTGCAACAAAGATGGCGGCGCGCGCGCTCAGCTGACGCCGTTGAACTGAGCACCGCTAAATGTTTTACGAAACTGTAAAAGTGTTATGACGCTATCTATTCGACTATTTCATTATATCAGTGTGATGTAACATTTGTTATTTTGAATCGTTATCTACAATCGACTTTTAAAGGCTTGGCATTTAATTTGAATACTTTATATTTATTTAGTTGACAAAACCGGATTGAAAAAAATGGGTGTGTTTGTGACGAAATGCATAATAATTAGTGATAAGTATGGAGTGGGAATTAATGTTTTATATGCTTGATTATAAATTATATATTTAAAAAAAATCTTATTGGAACACCGGTTAAGATTGGGTTTTACCTTTACAGAATGTCATGAGAAAAAATTACAAATTAACTTTTTAACTTAAATCATATAATTACAGGTTTGGCGATAGTTTTAAAAACAATATTTAAGCGTAAACTAAAGGACTCGAACCAAATAACTTTAGTTCTAGTTTTCTCGACTATAAAAAAATGGGCGTGTATCTGACGTAATATATAAAATGAATTGCTTGTTATATTATAAGGATAAAATAAATTAAGACAAAAAAATAA
>NW_013531188.1:4399021-4443170 GCF_000836235.2 Papilio xuthus | reverse complement strand
ATTTAAATGTCATAGTCCAATTCAAAATAAGACCTAGCAATAAATACTGAAATGTGCCTCACATTTCTCAACTTGAAAAAAAAAATAAGAGATCTGTGGGTTTCAAAATGAAAAATATTGCAGTTTAGGTAAATACAAAATTACACATAATTTTAGAATTTTTATTTATCAACAACAGATATTTTTACAATCAAATAACTCGACGTATAATTTGGAATGTTAAGTTTGACCCGACGTACCAGCGTGCATAAGATCCATGACCACGCCATTTTAAAGATTTTATAAAATAATGTAACAAAAAAACCTTTATTTTGTATGTTATGCAACAAATTACTTTGGTTCATGCAAAAACTATAAAAAAAGTAAAAAAAGAATTCTCTATAAACTTAGTGCTGATTAAAAATTAATTAATTTTTTGGTATTTTTGAACCAAAATGATTATTTTGTTTCAACAAAAAAAAAAGGATTAAGTAAAGCCTAAAGATTATAAAAACACCAAAATATAAGTTAAATAATATTGTGCGAAAAGATATTAATATAAAAATCTTATTTAAAAAGCTAATCTACATCACAACAGTGGAACGTAACGTGTTACTTACTTTAAAAATCACATAGCCTTGATCTTTAACTTATATTAAAGTAACTTAATTTAGACAAATCTTACGACATTAATTATGATCATAGCGTCTCCCAGCAACGCGTCATAACCCCGACATCCACGCGTTTGAGACGTGTCATTTTTGATACTTTATTTCTCTAACCATAGGTTTCTGAGACCATAATCTCCGTTTAAATATTATTTTCTCTGTTTTGTCAAACATGACGATATGTTTTATACAGAGCTTTTGATCTTAGAAATCAACGGTTACTCGTCGACATCGCGGCGTACACTCGTCGCTTACGCGTAGACGCCGCACGAACTTTTGTAAGACGCTACCGACTTGGATTATATCGAGTTATTTAAACAACAAAATTCTATCAAAATATTTAAGATCTTTGGATTCTCTAAATGCGAGCCGTTTGGACGGAATCATATTAGAAATTATGGCTAATCAGTTAAGTATATATAAAAATATTTTTATATAAGCCCTTTAACTTTTTGATTTATATGATTTGGCCGCAAAATACTTTCAAATCCAAAAGAAAATTTATTTAGGTTTCAAACCGTGTTATTTTGTTCATATTGGTCAATTCACACAATCAGCTTAATTATTCAAGCGACTGTCTTAAAAGTACGTAGAAAAAAGTGTTAAGTTTTAATATTTGGATTTAATCACCGAAAATAGCACTCGTTCCTAACAACTAATATCCCGTCATCTGTTACTCAATCATTTATAACAGACAAATTTTCCTCAGATATTTTCTCCAAACATTTACTATTCAAAGAAGTCAGATTACTATTAGCAATATCTTCTTCAATTTCCCTTTCTAATATTTCAAAGTCGTCATTTTCAGAATATTTCAAACATTCATCAGACGAGGAATCCTGATAGCACATGACATTTTCAATATTCACTTCGACTTCATCATTTTTCCTATCTTTCATAATAAGCGAGGGACTGCTATTACTTAAAACACGAGTTTCTTTAGTAATTTTGGGAAAGAAATCCGATTTTGGTCGTGCTTTGTTTTCTATACGTTTTCTTATTGTTATTGGTCGTTTATCTTTTGATATAACGCGTTGTATGCGTTCCTCTATCAGAGAGATACTTCGTTTGAAGACAACGGTGTCTTGTGGTCCGTTTTCTCTTAAGCCGTCGATAGCATCTCTAGATTCAGTATCAGAGTTATCACATCTGAAATATATTGTATCACAGCCGTTTTCTTGCTTCACTTTAATAAGACAGCAATCGTCCTCTTTCTCGCAAAGTATTTCATGCAGAGAGCCGTGCAGGGGAATCAGTTTCACTTTCCCGCCAAAGTTCTCTTGCATTTGTGTTGATAGATCGTCGTCAATGTACAAGTCCTCGGTACTGCGAGCTTCCTGTGAATTAAATAACACAGAACAACATATTATATATTTAAATAAAAAATATATTAACTTAATCCATGACATAATTTCTTTAAAAGAAAAAGTTCTTTAACACTTTTATTTTTTGTTTACCCACTTGTACGATCCATATTGGATCCATATTACGTTAAAACTAAAAATCCTCAAATTAGTCAGTGCAAAATTAAAAAAAAAAATAGCCCACACTTATCGGCTACCTTCTAGTAAAAGTTCGGTCAAAATCGGTCCTGGTATTTCAGAGATTACCCGGAACAAACCATAGTTTGCCGACAAACACACAAACAAAAATAATACAAAATTGGTTTTTCGTTAATATCTGCATAAATTAATATACTTCGATATATCATACAGAAAATACAATTTTAATATATATAGTTTCTAAATACCTGAATAGCATTGAAAGCTTGACATCGTTTCAATGAATTGACTTGTAAATCTTCAAGAGGAATCTCTTCATCCTGCAGTTTGTCTTTGCCAGAGTTAGTATCACATATAGTAACATTCACGCAGTTATCCAAAACTTGTAGACTATTCTCTCCGGATCTACTAAAAGTTATTTGAAGTAATGGTTTATTGTTACCGTTAATTTTAACTCTGGAAAATGATTTGACAGTTTCCTTTTTGTCTGATTCGTCAGATTTCAAACCTTCTAGAACATTCGTTACACCTTTGTTTATCATTTCCTCGTTTCTTGCAGATGTATCGTCGAATTCATGATTTTGGAACTCTTTTCTAATAAGTTCTCGTATAAATTCTTCAATACTTCGAGTACTAGTAGACTGGTCTACTTTCGATTCTTTTACGTCAAACGAACTTGAAGACCTATTTACAAAATTATTTGATTAAGTTATATAAAAAAAAAATCATGCAAAAGCTATTTTATTTGACTGTAATACTGAGAAAAATTATAAATGTAAGAGAGTAAGTTTCCACTGCCGAAAACATGTATATAACATTGTTACCCTTCTTATTATCTCTGAGAAAAATACAGTTATATGTTTTTGTATAAAGGCAGTGGAAACTCACTGCTAGGTTTATTTTTATAGTGTCAAATAAGCGGAGGCATAAATCGTAAATAGCATGGTCACCCTCTACTGCTGTCTTTCTTCCATGTATGACAACTGTCAGTATCAAAAGCGAAATTAACGCTTTTTGACATCGCGTCTCGTGTATGGTAGCACTGATCCCATGGATGACCTGAAATTGTTTACAAATTTTTTTAACTTTAAAATTTTAGGTTATCATTTCCTCTGTATACCATTAAATTTTTCTAATAAATAAAATTTCTTGTTATATCACCAATTTTCCATTTTGCAATGTTTTATACAAAAATAACAGATTTTTTTTCGAAATTGAACAATAATTTAAATACAAAATACCCTGAGTACAGCTGAAACATTATTACAAAATTTATAAAGCGAAAGAAATTATTAATAAAATAAAAATATAGAAAATAAATCAAATTGCAACCAATCTCTTATTAATTTAGTTTTGAATTACCTTCGAAAACCATCCCATAAATTACATACCACAACCTTCATATTAATATATTAAAAAAAAAAACAGTACGAATCTATATGTTAGTAAATTAAACGCATTCATGCAAAACAAAATTTATTACAGCTAATAATGTGCACACAAGCATTACAATACCGTGGGTTTCCACTGTCGAAACATGTGCTAAAACATATCTTAATCATTCTAATTAAAAACCAGTGTTAAATCAGTGTAAGTGGAATGTGGAAACCCACGGTTACAATGTTAATATTAATATAAAATTGTGTGAACAAAGCAAAGCAAAATTATTATTCAATTATACAAAGATATCAGTTGTTCCTTATAAGATAGAAATAAGAAAAAAATTAACTTTCGTTTAACTTAAAATAAATACCATAACTAATAAAATTTAAATGTGAAATAAAAAAAAACAAATGTTCGTGTATTAGAAATATTGCAAAATATATGGTTACATTTTTATAAGAGCACATCTTACTAATATTAAAAATGCGAAGGTTTGGATGTTTGTTTGTTTGAAGATATCTCCAGAACAGCTACATACATCTCTTTGAAATTTAGCATAGATGTAGAACAAGTCTGAAAGAACACATAGGTTACTAATTAAGATTTTTTATTCCGCTCGGACGGAGTCGCGGGCGACAGCTAGTAAGAATATAAAATTATAACCAAATACTCCTTTAAGTTAAACTTAATAATTACAAGCACACTAAATGCACACAAACAAATATAAAAACATGCAGATGACAAATTACTGGATTTAAAGAACAATGCCATGACAATTTCCGTTTGCAGTAAAAAAAAACAAGAAAAACGGTGCATAGTCTACAACCTGACCAAGAATAAAAAAAATTCTGGCCTTGAGTATTAAGGCCGCGTCTTATTATTCTTGATAAGGTATTCCTTATTCCAAACCAAGCTTAGGTGTGACTAATTGTGGGTTACCGAGACTAAAATCTCCGTTTTAAATTTATTGTTATCTCTGTTTTGTCAAAGATAATGACTATTATATATTTTATTCAGAGATTTTGGTGTCAGAAACCGACGGTAAGTCTTAATGTGCCAGTTATCCTAGCAATTACAACAAAAAAGCAACATTTCTGATGAGAATACGAAATAGGTACATGGCTTTTGGTATTGTGACATTTTTTTTTAATCAGGTTTTCATTTGGGTCTTTCATGTTGAGAATTTTTCCTATTGGGCCGATTGAATCTATAGAATCAAAGAAAAATTCCCATCGGCCTGATTGATAGGTATGCCTGGCCAATCGGCCCAAGGAATAATACATTTTCTATTGGATCGATTGAGTACGTAGAAAAATACCATTTCTCCAATTGATTCTATGGCTTATCGGATCAATAGGCCCAATGAAAAAAAATCCCATACGGCCGATTGATCAGTAAGCCGATTAGCCTAAATTGAAACACCCTTTATTTATTATTGTTACAGGCTGTTCGAAAATAATTAAATCTCTTAAGGAATTATAAGGTTTGATTGCAGGAGTCTGTATATTCACTGACCGTTCTTGTTTGGTGGCGGCGGCAGGCGGTAGTTGGTACGCACTTGTCTGACACCGGGGCCGGGTAACGCGGACACTGATGACGTCATCGCTACACAGTGGGATGCCGGCTTTACCGCGCGCACCTCACTCCTATAAACAAGCGTTTTTTATGTCGCCAATTTGTTTTCAAATATCTTGGCGGCTCTAATACTTGAGAGTGACTGCACCGAACACGATGTCATGTGTGTTGGGGAGTAGTAGTCCCGTATGATGCGGGGGGAAGGCACTGCGCAGCGAGCACATGTCCTTGAGCTGCTAAGATATTTATAATGCGATTTTTCTATTATTTTCCTTTTAGAAAACATCTGTGCGGTATCGCGATAAAAAGATAAGACAACTTTGAGTCATGCCGCAACAACAATTTTGATTTAAAATAACTTTTATTTTATTGAACAGATATATTTTTTTAATGCAAATATATGGCCGATAGGTTTTACAATTGCCTAAATATAATATCATAGTAAAATGTGTGTGTGTATATATTTCTATTCTTACTTATTATCTTCGGGCAATGACAGAGAGCGCGTGGTCTTCCTATTAGCCTCATGTATCCAGCGCTCGTGTATCGCGACCAGCGGCTTCACGTTCACATTGGCCAGCTCCTCCGCCTTGCCCTTCGAGCTGAAGGTGTCTCGGTACCGGAGAGACCATGAGTTGGCCCGGGGCCGGGGCTCCGGGTCCTCGGGTATTAGGAAATCATGCGGTGGCTCCACGCTGGAAATGTTATATGTTTATTTAAAAAAAAACAAATCTTTATAATATTCTGGAAACAATGACAAAAATTTTTACAATTTGGAATATATCATCTACTAGCTATAGCCGTGACTCCGCCTGCGCGGAAATAAATAAATACTTAATTAGTAGCCTAAGTGTTCTTCCAGGCTGTGTTTTACACCTTTGACAAATTTCAGGAAGATTCATGCAGCCGTTCTGGAGATACCTTCTTACAAATATCCTTCCATCCATACATCCAAACATTCGCATCTATAATATTAGTAATAAAGTATGTTACCGTTTAAGTCCTGTGTAGCTGTCTCTAGCAGTGTTGTCGCTGGCAGCGCCGGGCGAGCGCGGTGCGTGCAGTGCGTGCGATGCGTGCGATGCATGCGGTGCGTGCGGGGAGCGCGGCGGGGTGGCGGCCTTGGAGCACGAGCTCTCCGCATCCGCCTCGTTACCTGACCCCAGCCCCACCATTGGAGATGTTTGAGTCTCTTTCTCATACGCTGAAAACATTACATCCAAAATTTTATCACCACTTCAGGGTAATCACACACAATCAGCAGTTCAGATATCCTTGTTTGAGTTATATAATTCTCAATACATTTTATATGTTTTTTTTATAAATGCAAATAATTTTATTTCTAACTAGCTGCCGTCCGCGACTCTGTCCACGGAGGATTAAAGAAAGCTCATTTAATAGCCTATGTGTCCTTTCGGACTATATTCTACATCTATGTCAAATTTCAGCGAGATCCATGCAGCTGTTTTGGAGATACCTTATAACAAACATCCATCCATCCATCCATCCACACATTCTCATTTATAATATTAGTTAGAAGTTGTATCACACTGATAAAATTAAATTGTTTACAACTTTAAAATAATTTACCTTCTTTGACTGAAGTTCTCTCCCGGACTTTCTCCGCACTCTTCTCCTGTCCACTAAAATCACCAGATAGCCAAGCATTCTTTCTTAATTTGTTACTCCTAGCTATCGGTGTGGCCGGCAGACTGTAATGCTTTATATCAAAATTATACGAAGACCTTTCATTACGTTCATTATCTTTGACAATAGATTTAAGTGTATCCAACTTGAAATCAGGTACTTTAATATGTAAAGGTTTGTAAGATTGCGGAGTGAAACTGCGGCTTAACTTCGTAGTGGAACGTTCACTTTTGTCTTTAGTATCGCTGCAAGTAAGACTAAAACCTCGTGTATCCGGACTTAAAATACTGCAATATTCAGTAGAATCACTTTTATGTAACACAGGTGTACCGAGTTCTTTAATTCTAGGTTGTATTTTAGTTTGAACTGGAGTCGAACAGACGCTCGAGAAGTCATTATCTGGTAGATGTTGGAATTTGAGGAACGGCTGGAGATTATCTGTGACTGTCTCATCGTCGGATATGAAACATTTTTCTGGTTGTTTAATTGTTTCTATTTGTGTTCTTCTTAATGTTTCGTATAATGGGCTTGTGAGTGTTTGCGAGTCTTTGTCGCTATCTGTAGAAGTATTTTGCTTGTGTACGACCACTTTGTGCCGTATCCTGGCGCTGGTGCCTTCGGAGTCAGTTGGCGAGGTGGTGTCCCAGCTCTGGTTACTAAAATTGGATATCGTTTTAGGGAATCTCGTCGCTATTATGATATACTCCATGTCATCAAGGTCGCTCTGAAATAGAAAAAATAGAATCGAATTAATACATGTTTAGACATCAATGAGCATAAGAAAAGTGCTGAGTGACGATTATGGTATAGTTCTTTTCAAATATCTTTGCGTTCCAAGGTCATTAGTGCACTGTGTAGTGCCCTCCCCCGCATCCCGCTACGCCTCGCTGTACCTTAAATTGTATTCTAAAGAGAAAACGTAGTTAAGAGCCCGCAATGTATCTGCAAACTTCTGTAAAAAGACGTACATTTTTGCTATTACAATTCCTCAGGCGCTTTACTTAGATTTACTAGGTCGTCCGTAATGTTAACCGTCTGTAGGATGAAATTAATATTAACGTACCTTTAGTGTTTGAAGCGTGGTCTGCAAGGTCTGCAGGTCTGTCCTCTGGTCTCGTGCTAGTTGCAGACCATCCTGCAAGGTAGCCAGTAACGCGCCCGGGTAGGAGCCATCCTGCGGCAGTCTGATGCCGGTCTTCCATGTCAGGTACAACTCTTTCAGTTTGTCATACTTCAATGTCTTCCATGGGATTGTCGCTGGAATGAAACATTTTATTAAATTATTTAACTTTTGCCCGTAACTTTGGCCGCGAAATATAAAAAAATAATAAGCCTTTGCGCCCTTCCATACAATAATCAATATATGTGGCTAACTATTGTGTATACGCGAGGTGAAATTTTTTTTTTTAAACTTTAGTCTGTCTGTCTGTCCGCAAGGCCGCGATTGATTCGGGTAATGTCCGGAACGGATGGACCGATTTTGACGGGAAGGTAACTGAGGCAAATGGTCTTTTCGTAGACTACTTTTTTTAAACAAATAAATTTAAAATAAACGTAAAATCTTTACTTACCATTACAGCACTCCCATAGTATAAGACATAGTGAATATACATCACTTTTAGAGCAGGGGTAGACCTGCCCGAGTGCGTCCGGCTCGAATAGCTCCGGCGCTAACCAGCGGTAGTGCGAGCTATCTCTGTAGGTAGAGTACTCCTGAGCTACCGCGTTAGAAGTTAGGTACACTTCGGATACCGTCTGAGGTAGTAACAGCTCGCTATCCGCTGGCACTGAACCTGATGTATCTGAAATAAAAGTAGGATTACACTGTTTTATTTAGTTTCTATACTATTTGTAATTAAAAACGAAATAACTTTAGCTTTCGTTATTGCAAAGACTTTCGACGTAAACAAAAAAAAATAATTCATAAAATAGCATAAATGTGCATCACGAGTGGTCGACGTCACGTCGATTTGTTGACCTCCGATTGGCAAATTTGAATTGCAACGCACAGCTGAGCGGGGGTCTTATATGATGCGATAAGGAATATTTCCAATAATCACAAAATTATTTAATGGGACATTGTTACGTAAAAGTTCGTTACCCCTGGCCTAGATCTATTGCACTAACCTTGTATATTAACATATTGAGGCTCAGGTGTAAACTCGTACTCTTTAATTTCTCTCTTCTTGTTGCTGAGTCGTAGACATGGAGCGACGTCGGCCAGCTTGGCTGTGCCGTGTGACGTCACGAGCACGCTGGCACTGGACAGACGCGAGTGCACGTAGCCCTGCATACGTAGGAAAAGTAGCGCGTTCGCGATATCCAGTGCGTACTGGACTGACGTCTGGGCACTTAAGATACGACCCTGGAAAGTGTTACACATGACAAATATCAATAAAATAGTAATATACATTTAAAAAGAGAAAGCTATACATAAAGAGATTGCCTTGAAAACTAATAAATGGTTTTCATTACGTCATAACAAAATAATCTACATATAACAAAGATGATATTAATGTGGACATCCGATACAATAAAACAACTAGAAATATTTAGTACAAACATTCTTTAAATCACTAACCATAGGTTTCCGAGACCAAAACCTTTGTATAACATATCGTCCTCCCTGTCATTATCTTTGACAGCACAGAGGTAAGAATATGTTTTAAACGGAGATTTTGGGCTCAAAAACCCACGGTAAGTACGATCAAACTAAATTTTGTATATGATTAGTCGTAAATATTCATTTCCTTAGTATTACGAGTAGTGTCGTAGTATTTGTAACGGAAACAGTTTTCTTTCTCAAACCTTAAAATCTATACTTATACAGTTAGATATATGTATTAACAAAGATTACCTGTACATGTAGTATTCCATACAGCGAGTCCATACATCTCTCGCAGATTATGTTGACATTATTATGAATGTCCGTGTACAACCCCATTAGCAGAATTATGTTCGGGTGTCGAAATTTTCTACATGGAAAAGAAATTTTACGATAACATAGAAACAAAAATTTAAATTTGGTAAAATTTCCGAGAACTTTGAATCTTATTTGTTACTTTTCATTATTAACAAAATGGAATATTTTCATAACTTTAACACTACGGTGAGTAATGTAAATCATATGATTTTCAAAACCATCACATTTCAAAATCGATTCAAACAGTTCAAGCTACAGACAATCACAACAAAGAGTAAACAAACCTACAAACAACTATCCATCTATCCATTCATCCATCTATCAATCCGTTACATTCTATCCATTTCACAAAGACTTACTTAAAAATACTTACCTCAGTATATTTATCTCTGTGTTTTGTTTCTTTTTAACATGATCAATGGTGACTCCGTGCAGTTTCTTTATCTGTACGGGTACTAGACCCCACTTGCCAGTGTTCCAAGACCTACTTTTGTCCAATGTCACACTCATATTACTAGAACTTGTCACAGCCAGCCCATAAGCGCTTACGTCACTCTGCAAATAGTATCATATGTTCATAGCAAAAAATTTAGAAAAAAAAATGTTATCGATGTTAATGATGGCTGATATATCTTTAAGGTAGTTTGACATCTTATTTGTTTGTGTGTGGGTACGTAACAAGTGAATTATTGTGTTACTTTTTGCCGTAAGTATTCGTGATGTATATTGAAAAGTGTTTGGCATCATAAATTTGCAAAACATAAAATGAACGGAAAAAAAATCATAGCATAATTTATTTAACGTAAAATAAATATACTATTTACGTCATCTGCACAATTATTTGATAAAATAAAAGACAATCTGTTATATATGTGATACTATATATCAGATTATTATTTTTGTGTTATGTGTAATTGATATACATATGTAAGTGTCAGTATATAATATTATGTATATATTGGTAACGCTTTTACTTTTCAATGTGCGGAGGTCAAGTGTACACCGCTGTTAGAACATTCGTGTAACATGATACTTCTACATATTCATTAATACTATTTTAGAATAAACCAATCACGGTCAAGTAACTGTATAATTAAAAATGACCTTAATCTACATTCACCGAGCGAACGGCCACCCGAAATCTCTGAAACAGCGAAGCGACCTCTGCCCATAGACATTCGCAATAGGAGGAAGATATGCACAGAAAGAGAATATTTTCCCTTCCCATGTATCCCCTCATACGGAATTGCCATCCTTGTCTTATAGGAAAAAGGGTAGAAAGTGAAAGAGGATTAAAATTAGGTTCCGGTACCACACTCATCAGACGAAACGCGGAATTGCTTCCACTTCACGCCTGTCTTCTGTGTGGTCGTGGTATTGAGCCGGGCCGATTCGTGCGTAGATGTAAAAGCTGGCTTTACCACCGTAAATTTATATTTATATGTGTATTTTTATTTCTGTAAATTTTGGCCGTCAGTAAAACTGGCCGATATAATTTGTGAAAAAAATATCTTACTTTAGTATCATCAGACTTGGTGGTGTTAGCTGACTGCCCTTGCAGCTGATCGTCAGCCCACTGGTCGAAGTTCTTCAGCTCGTTCATCACCTCCCACATTTTCTCTTCACAGCTGTTATCATTATTTAATTCCCTAACGGAATTGTGACTAGAAGACATTCCATCAACATCGTCAATTTTTTTGGAACCTTCGATAAACTTCTTCACATCACACGGCAAAGAGTCATTCTTAAGGAATAAAGACGGCGATTTTAATTCTTCATCCTTGAAATCTATATGTCTCTGTACTGAATCTATATCTGGTGATCTTTGGGATCTCTTTTGATAGCGAGCTTTTGCTGACTCGGAGAATGAACCGGAATACATATTGCCTGGCATGAACACCTGATTTTGGAACAAGAACTGTATATTAGGTAATTTATCGTCTAGACTAGCTCGTCTAGCGTTGCGTGACTTCTTTTTGTATTTAGCTGCGGAATTCTTTTCGTAATTAAATGTCGTGTCTGGATCTCCTCCGGTGCAGTCTGTGCAGGAGGCGGGCAGGGAATGTCTTCCACATTTCCGTCTTACTGGAGTAATATTCTGTGGCTCTTCTTTACCTAGAGATCTCCTCGCTTGGAACTCCGCTAAATCTCGTTTGTATTGTTCGGTGCGGATGGTGCCTTGTGTTGTGGCTGGTGGCTGATCGTCTGTTGATTCTGTGTCAACTTGCCGCGCTGCTACCGTATATCGTTCCCTGAAATTAAAACATACCCTCAAACATTTGCAATTTCATCAAACAGTTTTTATTTGCTGCTTATTATGTAGAAGCAAAACAATTTTTTTTTCATCACTCATGCGTCCCACCCAATCATATTTATGCGTAAAAAGTATCGCTTACACGCGAGCTCGGATTAGTAACTCAAGCTTTTAACAGTAAATTGTTCCGTTGCCTCTATTAGGCGAGAGTGTCTAACAATTACAAGATACATTTTTTTATAAAATGTTATGTTTGTATAAAAACTAGTAGCATCTTAGTAGCCATGTGTTTTAACTTAATTCGAGGTGAATAATTAATTTAACTATACGAACTAATTGCTAAATTTATTCAAGCTATACAAACTTGGTGTTGTTAGCCTTTATATTATAATATGCCAAGCGAAATTACTAAATAAGTTTACAACCTGAAAGCCATATACTTGTCATTTATAAAAAAAAAGTATTTCTACTTATAATATTCACTGTTCGTTACATCAAACAATTCGAACCGTTATTCGGTTCACTAAAGTCGGCATTTAGCATGGTAATGGACAAACGCAGTTAATGGAGGTACATTTTAGGCCACAATTGCTTCGAACACGATAATAGCCATGGCTGGGAACGTCGCATTACAAACGGAAGCTAATGGCCGAACGGAATTTAGCAAATAGTTCCGTGAGAGAGTCCGCACTTAAACTGCCCGTAATTATAAACAAGTTATTATAACAAAAACAATTATATAGTGAAATTAGTACAGAACTAAGCATTTAATGTCTCCATATAACTTTCATACTTATTTAATTCTTATATATACAAAAGAAAGTCGTGTTAGTTACACTATTTATAACTCAAGAACGGTTTCACCGATATGGCTGAAAATTCTCAAAAACCCACGGTAAGATACATGTTTGTTAGAAGGTATTTCCGGAAGGGCTCAACAGATGTAGAAAATAGTCTGGAAGAACAAATAGGTTTACTTATTAAGATTTTTTATTTGCTCGCAGACGTTGTCGAGATCGACAGCTAGTACTTTATGAATTATAATCAACATACAGCAACCGAAAATGTAGCGCCATTTACAGTTTTTCTATTTAAGATCTCATTTCACCATTTCAAATCGAATTCGCATTAATGTTACGTCAAGTTATAGCAAATCGTGTTTTAAATAATATCATTATCAACCAAAGAATTGGTACAAATAGAAACGGTAACAACGATTAAGAAATCTGTAAGAATTAATTTTAATTTCTATTTAATCGGTAACAAAAAACGGACTTCCGGCTATAAACAACCGATGGCACAAATTAAAATAACAAAACTGTTTTGAATAAATTAAATCTGCAATAGGATTTAATAGTACAATACACAATATAGCAAGGTTAGGCAATTTACAACAATGGTACTGGCAATATTGAAACTTTAAATATGGAATTAACCGCCGAAAAACCCTTAACATATATTGTTATCTCTCTCATGCACTATAAAAACAGAGATCGGTATATGTTTTTGTGCATATGTTGGCCAACTGATTTTGTTTTCTACTTCTGAGTCCATTGAATTTATTATTATGAAATTAAGTTTATCTTTTAACTCATATGAATGGAATTTATAGATAATATCGATTTATTATTTAATTTGAATTTACGGTTAATTGTGTGCAAAGCTTAACTCGATTACAGTTCAATAACATGCAAAGGTCACATCCAGTAACAAAGGCCGAACGATCTTGTACAGGTTTTTAATACGGAAAAGTTTTTATTGTTAATATTTAGGTTACAAGCATGATCTCACACATGTCATTGAATAATACATTTTTTTGCATATTAATAAATATTTTTTTTTATCTTGGTGGAACCATTTATTTTTGTATCTACTATTGTGGATTGCCGAAACTAGTGAATGAAAACATTCTGCCTGGTTTCTGAGACCAAAATCTCTGTATAAAATATATAGAAGATAACATGTTTTAAACGGGGATTTAAGGCTCACAATCCCACAATAAGTGACCTAAGTTTAATTGTTATGCGACCAAAACATGATTGCGGCGTGAAGGCATACCGGGTGGAAGGCAGCCTATACCGAAGTCAATCAATACTTATTTGGGGAGATTAAATTCTTTGCAGACAAAACGCAATGGAGTAGAAAGTGAAAAAATATTTATTACACTATCCGTCTAAGCGAAAAAACAAATTACTTTTAGTATTCAGTTTATTCAAGTGATAAAAGATTTAGAGAAGAAATTTCAGGCAAATGGAAACTTTTTCATCAATTGTTACGAAATTCAAGATTAATTTTTAACAAGTAGATCTACAACAATGGAAACAGCATTGATTGAAACATCTATACAGACTATAAGACATCAGACAAGCTTTGTCTGAACAACTTTCACTTGACTATTTGTTGAACGAATTCTTTTATTGCTTTTAAACTTAAAGATACTGACGCACAGACAGATTTGTTTATATAACTATTATCTTGACAGTAAAATTAGGTAGCGGACGATGATTTCTATTCGAATAACAAAGCTTCGGATCTCTTATTGTTATTTATGATTACGCATTATCAGTTCTACAATTTATCTATTCTCTATCTGATCCGTTATTCACAAATAATACCAACGGACAGACAATTTTAATATTTTCTGTAATCAAGATTAAGAAACTTTCACAAGTACATTATTTACTTTTATTATTAGTTCTTATGTATTACGTAATATCAGGCGGATAAACAGCAAATTAGGTTAATAGTCTTACTAATATTATAAATGCTAATCTTTGATTGGGTGGATGAAAGTTTGTTAAAAGATATCTCTATAACGGCATGAATCTCGCTAAGAGGTATAGATGTAGAACATAGTCTGGAATAACACATAGACTACAATTTTTTTTAATTCTGTGTAAACGGAAACGCGGGCGACAGCTAATTTTTTAATACATTAAAATTATCATTAATAATTTTCAATTTAAATGGATTGGAATAAAACTCATACAACAATTTAATAATCCCGATAGCTTAATAGGTATAGCACAGACTGCAAAACATTAGTTTGGGGATTGAAGTCTTGTAAAGGAAATATATCGCTGATTTTACAAAAAGACGATAATATTCACCGACTACTTTGGCCTAGAAAAGAAGCATATCTCTCTCTTGAAGGATGTTTTACGAGATAATATTATTTTCTTAGGATAGGTGGTTGTATGTGAAAGAGTTTGTTTAGCATATCGGAAACGTCAAGCGAATCAAATTATCTACTACAACGCCTGCTCTCCATTTGTCTATAATAACCATAGTGAATAGAGTGTCAAAATGTCAAGTATCTTTGTACGTCTTTATAGATAGATATGTCCTTGGCTTTTATGTTATGAATGGGGATTACTAATGTTATGTCCAACATATGTTAAGCCTTTTACTGTTTGTTTCTGAGGTCAAAATCTCTGTATAAAACATATCGTCATCCAGGGATGAAGTACAGGTCCTTATCTTTGACAAAAGACAGATAATAATATGTTTTAAACCGGATATTTTTAGCCTTAGAGACCCACGGTTAGGATTCAAAATACTCTGGTGCTTTTAGACTTTTCATGTCTCATTTCGTACCTTATATGTTTTACGTAACTATAACAATAAGATATACCTGTTTATTTTAAATGTACCAGACCCATTAATACAATATAATTCCAGCTAACCTGTTTTTTAGTTTTTTTTAGATTGGTTGAGTCATATTTTTAAAAAATGATCTTCTCACAGAACATTTTATTTCTGCCGCTTTTTCATATTTAAATATTAACATACCTTTATTATAATGAATTTGCCGAAACAATAAAGAATTACGTAATTTCTGTATGCTGAAAATATTTAAGACTATCAAGAATGGGAATGCGGGTACTTTGTAAAAAAAACAAGATAAATTCACACAGTTTAGTTTTAAAGCGAAAATTTAACATACTTTGTAACACACAAAGAGTCGAGAGGCATGCGAAAAAGTATACAATGAGGTTTCACTTTTCGATAATATCCATTGCTACTGAAAGGAACTCATTAAACTGCGGGCTATCAATTCGAAAATTGTATTGAACAAAATGTGTTGAAAAAAAAATTAAACCGTTCGTAATGAGATGCTCCTCTTCGTGACCGTAAAACAGCCATAAGTGTTAAAAAGAAAATAAACTCTAAATATAAAGGAGTAAATACAGATAGCAAAGCTTTTTTTCATATGAGTAAAAAAGATACAAGACTTTTGAAGAGAGGCCATTTTATTTATCAACTAGCTGTCGCCCCCGTCTCCGCGCGGAACTAAAAGAAAACCAAATTTGTAGCCTATGTGTTCTTCCAGACTATGTCCTATGCCTTTCAGCGAGATCCATGCAGCCGTTCGTGAGATACCTTCTTATAAAAATCCATCCATCCATCCAAACATTCGCATTTAAGATATGTATGTTAATTTTTACGTCATACTGAAATAGAGTATCGATGTGAATTTGCAAAGGGTACAAAACTGCGTATGAATCACACATAATACAAATAACATATTGAAGCCGCACGCACCCTTCTTTCGGTGAACGAAGCCATAGTATTAAGTACACCTATACAACGGTCCGCTTGTTTTTATTTTATTGAATAAATTGCAAGTGTAATATAATATGACGTAATTTTCAACCACCGATCGTATTTAAAAAAAAGTAGCAAAACAAATATAGTTAAGCTATAATTTGGACGTATTTATAATAATTGATTCCAAATAATTTCATGAACATTTTCTTGTGATATATTTGAGTGTCTTTGTTTTTGCTTTGTTAGCGCTTCAAGATAGAAGAAACGATACTATGGGTCTAGCACGAATATTGTGAAAATCGTCTTCGTATCGTCATCGTCAATTATGTCAAAATTAGTATGAGATTTTTTTATATACTTTACACCAGACGATACGATGATTGTCACAAATATTCGTGCTAGGCTGAATACATCAACGATGACAATAAAAAAATTGGCCGACCCTATTTAAAAAAAAAATCGGCTATGCCAGTAACAAACACCTATGTTTGTTTATCAACATAATATAAGCCGATTTACGTAACAAGATTAAGTACTGCTTAATAAATATACAACAAGAGCAAGAATAAAGTGTTTACGGTTTATCACACAACCGTACGTTCACACTGCTGATTGCCGATACATTTACAATAAAAAAAAATGTGTTTATCTTAATATTTTGAAAGATAGCGAGATGACGAGAAATATGATGAGAAATATTTCAAAGACACCATTTGAGATGGATATATGTTTTGTACAATTGTTTCGGCAGTGGTATTGTAATCTTACTCACGTACAACCGAAAAGCAGTAAGGTCAGCCGGTAAATACAGAGTTAAAAGGCGCTTCCGAGGTTACCTATAATCGGTCATACGAATATAACATGTAAGTACAATTGTAACAAAACATGCATTGAAAATAAAGGTTTCACAATAGAACCATGGTATGTGACCTCCATGTATTGTAATCAGATCAATAGATTTTATACAATTCAGCAAAGGATTGTGTAAGTATATTATGTACCGAGAATCTATGTAACAAAAAATTTAAAGTAAACATTGAAAAACTGAATAAGTATTAATAGCAACATATTAATTTGAATAAATTAAAAATCGATTTGAGAAGATAAAATGAGCATTACTTCGCTTAGCGCATTGTATTTTACGTATTTCTTAAATAAGAACAAACAGACTTTACATTTGAAGAAGTTAAGTTTTCATGATAATTATAACCTACACGCCGCATTATGTTGCATTTTTTGAAAATAAAGTTAATTTATTAAATGTGACGAATTAAAATATTTACAAATTAGTCATCACACAATATAAGGGTAAATGTAAAATGTTATTAGTATTTTTGTATAATTTTAATATACGTACTCACCGCCGCAACCACTTTAAAACTCCCATATTCCGAAACCAACACTTCTTTAGCTTTTTTTTGCAATAACGCACCGCAAACAAACTATCTAGTCAAGTTTATGTTACAAACTTTTCCTGAGGCAACAACTAAAGCAAAACTGAAAGTTCACTGCAAATTCTGATCGTTACCGGCGCGGTTTAGTCCGAGTACCGTAAAAACGTCTAGCAACAATGACCATCGATATATTGTGCGGTCGGACAAAACATCACGAACAACAGAGCATTCGCAATGAGTTGAATTCAGTTTTTTGTACAAATTACTTTTCGTCGCGCTCTGGTGATCCACTTCATCCGCGCCGGGCGGTCCGCGATTCAGTCTACCGTGCTTACATACAACTCTTTGACCATTTAAACTAAACGGAATTGACCACTATTTGCAGTTAAGTATGCATGAACTGATAAATAAAAGGGTAGCGTATTAATAAAGATCACCCGCAAATCTGCGTGTTATTACCGTGGCTCAGTTGACATTTGTATATCGGAATGACTTCTTGTAACTTTATATTCAAAAAGAAATTTCCGCATAGTTTTCTTATTGGAAAAATACTAAAATGAGAATAATATATTATACTCCTAAATAATTAGCACATTAGTTTACGTTGTTTATTTTAAATTTTTTGACAAGAAGTAATACAAACGGAAATATTATGACGAAAAACCTAGTCAATTATCGATTTAATTATTTTACGTGATAAATGTATGTCTACAAATACATAAAAAAATACAATAATGTGCATAAAATATTGGAATCGTATCTGTTATATTTTATCTTACTTTATTATAATTATAGAAGAAGTATGGGTAATGGGATTAAAAAATAAATAATGTAATTATTCGATTCTACGCATGACACATTTTTTGAGTTTTCTGTATTGCTCCAATAACATTTTTAAATCTAAATTAATAAATTAAGGAGTGTTAAAGAAAAAATAGATGAGCTATGAAATAAAAATATCTAAGTGTAGAGTATTTCGTTCCTAATTATACCAGAAATAATTATTAATAAAACTATATATCATTCCCATTCTCATTTATAATTTGAAGGATGCAAGATGCATGTTTACAAATACTTTTTGTATCCTATTTCCCAATTGTTTCCATCTTGCGATTTTAAGTTTTTAACAAAGCTAACGTAGATTTTTGGAGTGCTTTAAAATTACGTAATTTTGCAGGCCTTGAATGTTTTTTCTTGAAAAATGAAAACTATTTATAACATGGCAATATTTTTCTGTCAAATTCAAACTGATGTTTTGATAAACAAAATTTCAAAAATGGAAGTTAGTTTGTTTACCATGTATAAATTGTGTATTTAGTTATTTAGATCTGTATTTTGTAAAAATATAAATGGACGAATTACGAGGACCTAATATTCAAATTGTACTTCATGTAAAAGAAGGTCAGTGAAATCTGTAAAAATATATTATTTTTAAATTGGACATTTTTTCATAAGTAAATTAAATTTACAAGGTATTGGCTTTGGATTTCTTCGTATACCCTTCATCGTGAGTGGATCTCTCAATGGATATATGCTGGAAACCGATCCAGTTGTACCAACTCATGCACCGGCATTTGATGCTGAACTGGTTTGGGAAGCAGATAAAAGAAGATTTCGAAGGTAAAAATTCATATAATCAATCTCAAAAGTACTATTTCGCCAATATTACCACGTAAAATTAGGTGGTATCGTAAAGCGATACTTTACAAAGTATAAAAAACAACAGTATCATGGAATCCTTATTATCATCTTTGGTAATTTATAAGCCTTACATTATCGTTAGCCTTTATTTAACATTATGTTATATGTTCATATAATAGAAAAATACATGCAAGATTGTAACATATGGCATGTTACTACTATGGTAAAGGTCTTGTTTGATATACTTGCATCTGAAATTATATATGTTTGATAAATTACTTTTACTGATTGTTTTTCAGTTTACGAGTACAAAATGTCCCAATCAAGGTTGAAGTGTTTACTACAAGCACACAAGGCAGGAAAGATAAAATAGGATATATTTTATTGAGCTTATTAGGAGCACAGCCATGTCCATCCAATAAATTTGTAGATGTGAGTTGATCTATATAAAAAAAAATGTAAAAAAATGTGAATTAATGGAATTTATTTTTGTATTTTTAAAACAAATGATAACATGTTTTATGCTTATGTCATTTCAGGTGAAATATTCATGGCATAAATTACTCGGAATAAAATCTGAAGGCAAATGTTGTCATCCACAATTACTTATGAGTCTTTCCATTGAAGATAGAGTCAGTACTCCAACACCGGTGAGTTACTATCACATACACCCTTAATTTATGGTAGGCATTGTCTCATTGGGTATACAGTCAAACCTCAATGAATGAAGTGAGAAACATTGATTGGTTAAGACTCACCTACATAAGCCAGAACTATGGGTTTAGAGGGAAACCTCTGTTGGCGAGAAAAATATTGCAGCTCCTTAGACTTTTTTTATCCAGATTTAATTGTATATATAAGCTGATAATCATAAACTTAGTGAAGGTTACCTACACTAAACTAGATTTTAGTATTTGGAGTATAACTTTATCACAAATTTAATTGAAAATCTCAATACCTTCTTACAAATATTATAGTATTTATTATCAAGTTGGTTTTTTATTTAAAAAAATCATTCAAGAGATATTCCAAAAGACACTATTTAAGGTAGTACTATTTTAAATTGCAGTTAATTATATTAATAATATTTTTTTTTATTTATTCAAGCGCAATGAACTTCGTATGTTTCACAGCAATGAAGTTGCATACCCTCTATCTCATACACCTAACAGTGCTCAAGCTGGTGGACCTGTGTTGTTGACATTGAGTAAGTATCACTGTTGTCAAATATCTTAGCGGCTCAAGGTAATTGGATTAGTCACTCCTCCCTGCACCTCGCAATGCTCCAACAAACATTACATTGTGATCTGAGTAGCTCGGAAGAAGTTTAGAGCTGCCAAGAAGTTTGAAAACTACAATATTAAATAGTAAAGTTTTATTCATCTTCATCTTATAACTGCAGAATGAAAGATGTCTCTTTCCTGACCATTACATATGTTTATCTTTCCTAAGCAGATAAGAGTGGGAAGAGATGAAAAGAAAAAAATAGAATAAGGTCTGGGTTTAAGATTGCTGTTCTAACAGTAGCTTATTATTTTCTCTACAAACTTTGCCTAAATATAAAATCTATTTGGAAATCTCTTATTTCTGTCTGTTTTAGTTATTAAAATATATTATTTTATTACTTATTTTTAGATGAATATTTAAATGAAAGTAAAAAAGTGGTATCATCACCCGACTTGCAGCCGCAACTCTTGTGTGAGGAAGGATTGATACAAATTGGTCTCGGAGACCAGTTGTATGTTCTCAGCTTTGTGATTGGATCTGTAGAGAACTTGGACATGGTAAATACAGTTTATAAAATTCTAAAGTTTTTAGTCATTAAAAAAAAAGATTATACAATTAACTAGCTGTTGCCCGCGATTCTGTTTGCGCGGAATATAAATAAAACTTAACAAGTAGTCTATATGTTCTTCCAGACTATATTCTACATATATGACAAATTTCAGCGAGATAAGTTTACTTCAGAGATACTTAAACACAAACATCCATCCATTTAAACATACACATTTTTTATATTAGTAACATTACACCAAAAGTTTAGTTGTTGAAACTATGTCTCAGTTAGATAGTATATAATGATAAAAAAAATGTTTTTTTTTATTTTTATTTCAGCTTCTACCAAATGATATAAATAAAGAAGCAATCGACTGCTGTATAACATATTCAATATTTACACATAATATAATGACGGACAGGTGAGTTTGTGTGTGTGAAGTTCAATGTAGTGATCATCAGTTCGCAAAATCTTAGCTGTGTAATATGTTTAAAAAGTCTCAAATAATTATATAATACTAGCTGTCGCCCGCGACTACGTTCGCGCGGAATTAAAAAAAAAATTGGTCGCAGCGTAATGTTATAGTCTAAAGCCTTCCTCTATAAATGAACTATTCAATAAAAAAAAACAATAATTTTCAAATCGGACCAGTAGTTCCTGAGATTAGCGCGTTTAAACAAACATTAGTATAGATTTAGTGATCATCTGCAAAAATGTTGTAATGCTATAAGAAAAAAATATATATTTGAATATACTGTTATCAGAGTGGGCGTGACGTCACTAAGTACAGGCAGCAGTGCGCAGTTCAACCAGCGCACGTCGCTGCGCCTGCGCACACACCTCGCCGCGCTCGCTCGGTACTTCGCCGAGTGTCCGCATCTCGTTGTTAGAGTATGCGTCGTCGATAGAGGTGTTGGTAAGTTTTAATATTTAACCCATTTCTTTACTCGGCTGAACTAGCTAGCTGTCGCCCGCGACTCCGTCTCCGCGGATAAAATTAAATTTAGTAGCCTATGTTTTTTTACAGGCTATATTCTACATCTGTGCCAAATTTCAATGAGATCCATACATCCATTCATCCAAACATTTGCATTTATTATAGAGTAAGATTAACTGTCGCTCGCGGCTCCGTCCATGTGGAATTAAAAAACTTAATAACTCGTCTATGTGTTCTTCCAGGCTATGTTCTACATCTATGCCAAATTAAAGCGAAACCCATACAGCCTTTTTGGATATACATTCTAACATACATTTATCCAGACATTCATATTTATAATATTAGTAAGATTTTGCTCCAAAAAAGCGGTGTTAATACTTTTAAAGAGTTTCTTTCCAGAAGAGCTGATTAAAATGTTGGATTCCCATTGTTGTAGGTATTTGCAGTTTAGACTTACGTAAGTTGATCCCTACGGAGGACGTGAAGAGGTTCATATCAGAGTTCTGTAACAGCGAGGGCAGGCTGGCGATACACGAGCGCTGCTACCTGGTGCGCTGCGACGACACCGCGCTCAGTGTGCGACGACCCTACATGGATGTTGAGATCAGCCTTAAATATATCGCTGATAAATCTAAAGTACAGGTATAATAATAATAATAAGCCTTTTATTTAAAACTACCTGTCGCCTGCGACTCCGTCCGTGTGGGATTAGAATTAAGATTTCCTAAAGGCTTTTCACAGGGCAATTATTCGATTTTTTCCGTTTTAAACCTTCCCTAGACCTCCATGAACGTTTAACACCAAGATAAGATAAATCCGTTCAGCCGTTCTCGTCTTTTAGCGAGACTAACGAACAGCAATTTATTTTTATATATGTATTTGACATAATTTCTCGCTTCCTATTAATATTATAAATACGAACGTTTAGATATATGTATGTTAGTACAGCTACATGGATCTCGCTGAAATTTGACATAACATAGTCTGGAAGAACACATAGACTATTTATTAATTTTTTGATTGGCTTGGATCAGCTAGTTATAATATAAGTTTTTTATGTTTTTTTCAGAAACCTAATATATTATCAGCCCGAAGTATAACACATTTAGAGAGAGGTGGAATAAAAGCTGATTATAATGAGAGTAAACTAGATTATAGAAGTGGCAGTTGTACACAAATAGACCCGGACGTTGGTGGAGTGGGATACACAAACAAGTCTGCGGGGAACACTGCTAGGTATGTTTAATATCTTAAAGTGGGTTTCCACTGGTAAAACGTATGTATTAGTTGTTTTAGAAAATTGTATAAAATTGTAAATGCTATGAATGAATGAAAATAGAACTTAGTCTGGTAGAACACATACGCTACTTATTATGTTTTTTTAATCTCGCGCGGATGAAGTCGGGGGCGACTGCTAGTGTAAAATAATTGTGTTTTGAACTAATAACAATTATTATTGTTATTATATCCGTTTCTAAAAAGAGAGAAATGGATGACAATATTTTTTTATATTTTAGCGTTTAATTACATTTCTTTAGAATTTCAATCTAAATTATTGGCAAAATCTAGACCATAGGTATTAAAAAAGTAATGACTAAGTAGGATAAAATGCTTAAAAAAGACAAAAAAGTCAAACATTTAATAAATAAAAAACAAGCTGTCGCTCGTGACTTTGACCGCCTATGTGTTCTTCCAGATGTTCTATATGTATGCCAAATATAATCGGGATCCGTTCAGACATACCTTCAAACATACATCCATCCATTCATCCATCTAAACATTTGCATTTATAATATAATATTATGATAGTTAAAAGCTATACAAATATTTAACTCATTATTTAAACAATTTAATATAAAGATATTTACATTTAAGATATAAAACCGCGAATGGAGATAATATCCTACAGACAAGTGAAATAACAGAACTATTAAGAAAGATGTGTGACTCTCTCGCTCAGAGCCAACACAAGTCGGAACAGAGACCGTTCACAAGTGACATGCAAGTTCAGTGCGGACCTGAGACAGATATACAAGATAACATCAAGACAGACAGAGATGGAGATAATAAGATATATGAACAAGATAATGGAAATCATAAACAATATGATTGGTAAGAAATTTTAATTATTATATTTTTTTGTTTTTTTGTAGAATTTATTTCTATAATAATATTTTTTTTATTTTCAGTGAAGACGCTAGAGAAAAAGAATATAAAAATCATTCAGAAAAAGGTGAGTTATTTTGTTAATTTGCCTATTCTAACCTAAAAAATATTATCCGTGCGTATTATTGTACAAAAAATTTTTTTTTTTGCATTTTTTAATTCAGTATTTGTTTTGCATACTTATTATTATTTTTTTTTATATCATAAGATGGCAAACGAGCGAGCGGCCACCTGAAATCGCTGAAATAGCGAAGTGCCCGTTGCCCATAGACATACGCAGTTGCATATGCGTTGCCTAACTTTCATCCACGGAGAAGAGGATGCACAGAAAGAAAATATTCTCCCTTCCCATGCATCCTCTCATCCGGAATGTCCACTTCCACTTCCCATCCTTATTTATTTAGTAATATTAAAAATGCGGATTTCGGATGGATGTATGGATTGGTGTTTGTTAGAAGGTATCTCTAGATCAGCAGCATGAATCTCGCTGAAATTTGGCATAGATGTAAGACATAGTCTAAAAGAACACATAGACTATTAATTAAATTTTATTTATTCCACGCGGACGGAGTCGCGGGCGACAGCTAGTAATGCAATATATAAAGTGTAACATAATATTAATTACAGATGTAGTGAAACAAGTCCTACCCGCAGTGGAAAGAGAGGCTATCTTGCAAAAGTTCATCGATGAACTGGAAGACTGGAAGGAGAGGCAACAAGAATTATATAAATGTCAGGTAACTTGGATGGCGCGCTTTCATTACAAAGTTAAGTGTCAGAATGATTAGTGAGAGGACATAGACGTCGACATTATAGTAAGGCTAGTGTTGCTCCAGTACACCGGCACAGTGTCGGATTGTCTAACAGTTGCTATGTGGGATTTAACCCACTAAAACCCCCTTGCTGTCCATCCTTTAATACCATAGGAGGGGTTCCAGCATCTGGTGAAGCCCGTCAACTCTAAAGCTGTTTCTATTTTGTTGTACAGTTACGTCGTAAAGAAGAGTATCACCTGGAACTGCTGTCTCGTGAGTGGGAGAAGAGACGCGAGGAATTGGAGGAGAAGCTGCGGGCAGGTGTGGAGCGGTGCCGTTCACTCGCTGCAGACCTCAGCCGCGCTACTGAAGACTTCAGGCTTAGGGGGTACAGGAACACTGAGAGGGAGAGGAAGGTAATGTGTTTTTTTAATAACTAGCTAGCCTAAAAAAACATAATTAGTAGCCTATGTGTTCTTCCAGACTATGTTCGACATCTTTGCCAAATATCATCGAGATCCATTAAGCCATTTTAGGGATACCTTGCAACAAACATCCATCCATACATATAAACAATTGCATTTATTATATTAGTAAGATATAATAATTGTAAAAATAGTTTGCTAATATTTTACTTAAAAAAAATATATATTTAATAACAAGATTAGATTCGTATTCTACAAGTTATTGAAAAAACAATGGAGATTTTTCTTTTATTTAATTTGCTATATAATATTAAATTAAAATTTCCAGCTACTTGAAGCTAAGAAAGCATTAGAAGCACATTACACGGCTAAATACCAAGAGTTGCGCGAGGCGTCTCAGAAAATGGAGGATGATATGCATCATCAGCTCAAACTGAAGGATATGAGGATCGAGGAGTTGGAGCTGAAGGTGCAGACGCTGGAGAAGAATATTGAAGTACTTAAGGTATCAATTTTCACTCCAATAGAACATAGGCTACTTATATCGCGGAAAATATTATAATTCTTGAGAGAAATTTGTTTAATGAAGTCTCCGACATCTAGTTAACTTATTTGCCACTATTAGATGCCTAAGACTTTGCGTAGAATTTAAAAAAAATGTATCTTATGTCACCCGCAAGCTACAATAGGGTTATTATTTTTCATATAAATTCAGTAGTTTCGGAGCCTATTCAATACAAACAAACAATCAAATTAAAAATATAAGTATTTTTTATCGTATTTTTTTTATTTTCCAGAATAACATGAGAAATATGGAGAAAGATGCAGAAAGCAAACATTCCGGCTTGACCAAAGACCAGACTGCTAGTCTTATACAAGAACTGGTCAGTTAAAATGTGTTTATTGCATATGTTATTTCTTATTAATATTATAAATGCGAATGTTTGTATGTATCACTGGAACTGCTGCATGGATCTCGCTGAAAAGCATAGATGTAGAACATAACCTGGAAGAACATATACTACTAATTATTGTTTTAATCCCGCGCGGGCGGAGTCTCAGGCGACAGCTATTCATCTATATATATATAAAAATCAATTGCTGTTCGTTAGTCTCGTTAAAATTCGAGAACGGTTGAACGGATTTATTTTATCTTGGTCTTGAAATGTTCATGGAGGTCTAGGGATGATTTAAAAGGTGACAAAAATTCGAATAATTACCGGAAACTAATTAAGTTTTTTTTCATTCCACGCGGGCGGAGTCGCGGGCGATAGCTAGTACGATATAAAAATGTGCTATTTACGTAGTTCTTTGATAAAGAAGATTGTATTTGTGTTGTAGCGTTGCTTAGAAGAGAAGTTGGACAGCGCGGTGCAATCGAAGGCGTTCTTCAAGGAGCAGTGGGGCCGCGCTGTGAGAGAGCTGCACCTCACCAAGATGTCCTCGCGCCGCAACATGCTGTCTCAGCTGCGGAGAGAGAAGAGTCGTCTAAATCAAGTCGGGTGAGAGAGACAACTATATATTTGTACATACTGCTTATATCAGAATCGCGATGTTTGAACCTATGTCCAGAACAGCTGCATGGATCTCGTTGAAATTTGGCATACATATAGAACAAAGTCTGGAAGAACACATAGGCTACTATTATTTTTTCAATCCCGTGCGGACGGAGTCGCGGGTGACTGCTTATAATATATATATGATTTTTTTTTATATCATAAGGTGGCAAACGAGCTAGCGGCCACCTGAAATCGCTGAAATAGCGAAGTGACCGTTGCCCATAGACATACGCAATTGCATATGCGTTGCCTATCTTTCATCGACGGAGGAGAGGATGCACAGAAAGAAAATATTTTCCCTTTCCATGCATCCTCTCATCCGGAAAGTCTTTATAAGCAAAAGGGTGGGAAGGGAAAGAGAACTAAATTAGGGCTCCGGGACCCACACTCATCAGACAGCACGCGGAATTGCTTTCACTTGACGCGTGACTTCTGTATGGTCGTGGTATGTCACCAGACAAGCCGGGACAATTCGTGCGAAGATGTTAAAGCTTGCTCTACCAATGTTAATGCATTTAAAATATTATTTATATGATTATTTTCAGTTTGGACACAATAGATGATTATGAAATAAACAGAGAAGATGCAAATGAAACTGATATTAAAAAGTTAAAAGACGACTTTTACGCTGACTTGCTGGCGAATACACCGCCGCTTGAGTCACATTCAGCTATCAGTTAGTAACAAATCTTATCTTACTAATATTATAATTGCGAATGTTTACATGGATGGATGTTTGTTTCCAAAACGGCTGCATGGGAAATTAGGCTATTTAATTTTTTTTCAATTCTGAGCAGACGCAGTCGCGGGCTACAGCCAGTTTATACATAAAAACTCATTTATTGTAAAGGCTACATGGTTACTAAATTAGTATAGAGGTTATCAAATGTGTTAGCGGGTTGGGAACATGCACGCAGTCGTTACATAGAAGACAACTTTAGGTGTGGCGGGGAGGAGCGGTATGCGGAACAGATGACCTTGAGTCCCAATATATTTGAAAAGACATATACATAAAACCATAATTTAGTTCATTTTATTTTAAAGAAATCTTTAAATAACATAATAATTAAATTAGTTAAAATTAAAATCATTGTTTTCAGGTTTACCTGGGCCCGACGGTCTAGATATGTTCATGGAAATGAAGTAAGTCAAGTATAAACTAAAATATTAACCATGACTTTTCACTACCGACACATTTGTCAAAATATATAGCTATCTCAATGTTTAAAGGAAGAATAAAAGGGATGGGAATATTATGTTTTTGTGCGAGTGTTTCATCAGAATTAACAGAGATGGATGGCATGAATTTAACTAAATAATATTCCACTGTTTTGTTGCAGAAACGCTTCTAAAAATTCTATAAATGACAAATTAAATGAGCTAATAAGCCAAAGGGATCAGTTGATTCAACAAGACAACCCGGACGAGGCTACACTCAAGCAATTGAACAACGAAATAAGAAGTATTTTGATAAATTGTGGCACTTGACCTATGTCTAAATGCTACTTGATATTTATTAAATGTTATTATTATAACAGATTCGTTTTATTTTTATTTTAACGGTTTAAAGTAAACAGAAAAATAACTTCAGAATGTTTTCAACATGAAAGTGTACCTAATAAGAATTTGAATTTTCTTATAAGCTCTCAAATAATAATCTTTTTAATATTATAAATGCGAATGTTTAGATATGTGGATGGATGTATGTTTGAAGGTATCTCCAGAAAGGCTGAACGGACCCGATCAAATTTGACAATTATGTTTTTAATTCTGCGCGGACAAAGTCGCGGGCGTCCATTAGTTATAAGCTAAAAAGTTAAAAGCCATAAAAATAAAGAGTTCCAATTGCGCAGAACGCCTATCAAACATAAATTATTTTTCCCTGAACGATTTTCTGTATCACAATGGTATAATTTTTTTTTGGCAAGCTTTACCTTGAAAAAAAATTGACGGTAATTTTTTATTTCATTATTAGTTATTTATCTAAACTTTTAATTGAAATATTTTTTTTACAATTCATAATCACTTTTTGCTTCAATGTTATTGAGAAATTAATTTCGTGGCGAAACGCAAACTTCAACGTTACATGACATTGACATACGGCACTCGATGTTTGAGCGAATCGCAAGTTCGCATGTCTTTTGGTAATGACGTATCCTGTTTTATAAAACGATTATTTGTTTTAGTGAAAAGATAATATATTCAAGAGATCATTTTGGAAATACTGCAGTTGTACAATGAATAAGTGTCTTTGACGTATAGTATCCATCTCCAATAGCATTTGAAGTTACTTGTGCAATAAACGATGCCGAAAACTAAGGTGACGGGTGCTACCAGCAGATTGAAGCAAGACTATCTCAGGCTTAAAAATGACCCAGTACCGTATGTAACTGCGGAACCTGTGCCATCTAACATCCTGGAATGGCATTACGTTGTAAAGGGCCCCGAAAAGAGTCCATACGAAGGAGGTTACTATCACGGCAAAATTAACTTCCCCAGAGAATTCCCATTTAAGCCACCATCTATTTATATGATTACACCCAATGGAAGATTTAAGACAAACACTCGCTTATGTCTCAGCATAACCGATTTTCATCCAGATACTTGGAATCCAGCATGGTCAATCTCAACCATATTGACAGGGCTACTTAGTTTTATGTTGGAGAAAACTCCAACACTGGGGTCTATAGAGACGTCGGACTACCAAAAACGATGTTTAGCGGCTGAATCGCTCGAAATAAATCTTAAAAACAAGATATTCTGTGAGCTATTTCCAGAATATGTAGAAGAGATTGAAAAGTTGATCAAACAGAGACAGGAATCTATGCGGCATGCCAAAAAATCCAACACAAATAGAGCCAGAGAAGTGACAACAGAACAGCAATCGAACATGTACTACATTGTAACAAATCTCTTAGTGCTTGTAGGCTTTGTATGTCTTGCATGCATGGTGAAATATGTTATAGTTTCTATCTCTGATTAGATCAAAACACAAGTTGAGCATAAAAAAAGATTATTCAAAAGTTAAATGTAAATATTGTAACTTATTTTGTAAATATAAATATTATTTTCTCTCCATCTCTATGTTCAGTTCTTAGACTGATGGGTGCTTGGCAAATGTGGCTGATGTTTGCACATGTCACCACAAGAGCTTTTATTCAAGTGAAGTTTTTCAATAGCAATCTCAAACACCACATAGGTTATAGAAACACAATAGTAAAACATTGCAATATTTTATATCTAGTATATGCTAGTAAAATTCAGCAATTTATAGGGAAAATTGGAAAGTAATTCCAAAATATTTTAAGCAATAGTTTGAAAAAATATTTTAATAAAATTAGCATAGTTTAAATAATTTGCAGATTTAGAAGTAGAAGCTATGTGCTGGTTATTTTTGAATGATATAAAAGAAAAGTAATATTATAAAATAAGGCTACATTCATTCCTGAAACATATATTATTTAATTAACTTTATCCTTTTCTAAATAAACATGTTTCTAGATAAAAATTCTATGATGATTTTTTATGTGAATTATTCATTTAATTGCATTTATTGAATTCATATTAGTATTACATTATGTATGTTGACATATTAACTTGCTACCTGATGGAAAAAGGCTGTGGGTTATCCATTTCTCAAAACTTGGAAGTTTTCTTTTACAGAATAGTTGAATTTCCAATAATAAATGATTGTTATATTAAAAATACACAACAATATAATAGGTAAAATATATGGGCAGTTTGTTGTTAATTTATAAAATCAATTAAACAGTATTTTTCATAAATATTTTGTTTCATTTTAACAAAGTGTATCCATTTTTTACAGGACAAATAGCAAAATAATTTATTTACTGTTGGTTTCAGAGACTTAAATCTTTGCATAAATTATATCATCCTCCCTGGCATTTTCTTTCACAAAACAGAGATTATGTTTTAGACAAGGATTTCAATATCAGAAACCCATGAGTAAATATGGTTAGTTTAGGAATAAAAGGATCATTAATACTGCCCAATAAACATAATCAATTAAGTTATAAAAATATATTTCAAATAATCAAAGATAGAAAATAAATTAACATTTTAAATATGATGACTACATGGGGTGTGAAAAAAACAATAATTTACTAAATAAAACAATTTTTCTTGTAAAATGTATTTATTACTAACACTTATGCCATAAATATAATAAATTGATTAAAACCAATTGTCTTGTGATACAATATGAATATGTATTCTAATGTTAAATATACTCATAAAACTATGATTCTTATACTAAAAAAATGGATTGATTGCTATTATATCTAACCATAGCAATTTCTTGACATTAATCATCATGCAAAGAAGTATAGATATATAGAAAAAGCAAAAGCTATTCTTGACATAGTTTCATAAATAAGAAGACTTTTTTACTAACATATACAAAATTAATTTATGAAAGATTACATTTTTAGCCATTATTATGAATGCAACTGCCAAATAATATTTTTATATTCTCGTGGGCACTAAAATGTCAAGTTGTCTGCTCACTCTATACATAAAACAAAAATGTATTTCATTACTTAATAAAAGCTAGTTAAAAACAATTACAAACATTGTAATGAAAATAAAACTTGTCTGATTACATTTTGTAAATAGAACTTAAACACAATATAAAATGTGGCAAATTATTTCTTAAAGTAATTTCTGATCTATATTCCAAACATAATTGAAGCTAGATAAGCTAAGTCTAAGGGACCACAATATTTTATCTTTAGAAAGGAGTTTCTTATTGAGGTTGTCCGTTGGGACCAGACTCTTACTTATCAAAGTCGAACTGGACAATAAATATTGTATTTGACGCCATAGAATTCGACTGTCATGACACTTGTTTTGTCAAAAAGAATGGGTATGACAATATGTTACTACAAATGTAACATCAGTGGATTTCTATAGTTATTCATATTAAATACTTTATATACATCATCACACACTTGTATTCTTTGTTTTCATTTACTTTCTTCTTCTTCATCATCATCATCATCCCAATCACTTACAATGCTTTTTATTTTGTCATTACTGATACCAGCTACTTTAACTGGAGGTGTTACAATTGTTTCTTGTGCAGTACTCACTTCTGGTATCATTTCTTCCTGTACAATCTCATCATTATTCTTAGCTACATTTAACTCACTTTCAGTTATCAAATCATCTTTTTCATCATCCTGATCATCATTATCATCCCAATCATTTAGTATTGTATTTATTTTCTCTCTTGCTTTATTATTTAGTGATATAACAGGCCGCTGTTGTGGCTTTGTATGATTTTTTTCTATTGTGTTTCCTTCGGTTTTGTTGTCTTTGCCATTGTTGACTATTTTTTTGTGTTCAGATGCCAGAGGTATGTCTGCGGGGTCACTTATATCTGCAGAATTAATTTCAGTCTCCGCTGCAGTGACCACATTCTTTTGAATATTTTTTCCACTGATTTCTTCTTTATCTGTGATATTTGATGACCCCCCATTGACATCAGTGGATGTAGATTCTACAATTGTTATTGGTATTGACTCAGGGATTCCCTTGTCTTTGGTTTGTGAAACAAGCACTTTTTTGTTGGTTTCTTCAGGTGCGATTTCATTGTCTTCTAAACCTAAAGATGAAGAATGTTTTTCTATATTCAATTCTTTTATAACTGATTCATTTTCTACTTCAGTTTTTTTTGTGGTAGATGTAGTTACAGGTTCAGTGTTCTGTATTGTTGTGTTTTCGGTTGTAATGGCTTGTAATTGTTTGGCCATTTCTTGTTGTATATTTTCAATAGACTCTTCTATATATGCTGAACCTGTGACATTAGTGTCTACATCTGCTATCATCTTTCCTTTGTCAACCGCAGTCCACTTAGATGTTACATCAGGCAGTATTTTATCAGATTGTTTTGGTCTTCCCTCTATGGTGTTTGTTGGTACCTCAACAATACTGGAGGCATTACTCATATCAGCTTCTTCTGTAATAAAATTTTGTTGAATAACTGAAGCATCTTGAGCTATTATATTCACATCACTATTTATATCAATCTCTTCCACTTTTTGTTGTAAAACAATTATGTTTTCATTACCTTTTTCTACAACTATACTTATCTGTCCATTATTTTTCACACTATTTTCTGGTATGTCTAATTGCTTTGAACATACAATATCTATGCTTTCGGTTTGTATTTCTTTATGTACCAATTGCTCACTTGGCTCTGTTATAGGCACATTTGTGGTTGGTACACTCGGGACTTCATTTATTAATACTTGATCCATACTAACTGTTTTAGTATTATTTGTATTTTGTAAGCATGTCTGGGAAGTGGTCTCATTGATGGTGTCCAAATCTGAAGGGTCTTCCGAGGAAAGAATATCTTGAGTACTTTGGATATCTGATGAATTTTGTGGGTCTCCAATCAATTGCTGTGCATTTGAATCTGCTTCAGCATGTTGTTGCAGCTCTACCTGAATTGGTACACTTTCAACATTTCCTTTAAGGCTATTCTGCCATGACTCATTCACATTGCTGTCTAATGCTTGGACACTCATAACTGGAGTGGATGTAGTTACAGTACCATAATTTTGGGTCACCATAGCTGAAGACTGTATGAATTGTGCCTCAATACCCTGAGTAGGTATATATTGGAATTGTTTACTTGAATCATCTACTTGGTGGCTGTATACCACAACAATATTGTTATTATCAGTAGAAACAGTTTCAGTTACATTTAATGGATAATTATCTTGAATTATCATCATATCATTCGTTTGAGTATTATCAAGATCAATAGTAGTACCTTCAAGTGTAGAAGTTTGGGGTGCTGTTAGAACTGTCAGTGTTTTATTCGGTTCTTCAAATATAATAGAATGAGTGGATGACATCAAAGCTTTGTATTGTTCTTCGCTTGAAACAACAATTTCTATTGGTTCATTCACATGAATTGGTTTCTTAATTATCATTTTAGGGTCCTCGGTATTAGTGTGATGAAGAATAGGGTACTCCATTGAAGTAGTTGGTACTGAATTGTTTTCACTTTGTTCTGTATCAACATTGCTTAATATATATTCTTCATTTTCAGGGGCGTTTTGTGATCTTGGAATAAGATGATTTTCTTTTATAATATATTCATTTCCATTAATAACAACAATTTCATCTTCTTTATTAATGATTTTAGAAGTTTTCGCTTCACTGACATCTGGTTTAGTTTTGTTGCTTAATGATACATCAGATTTTTGGGTAGACTTATTGGGTGAATTAAATGAGGGATTTAATATCTTATGTTTTGATGAAGGAGATTGTGGCAATTTTGAAAGCACTTGAATGTTACCATCTGCTTTCTGTTGTATTTGATACTTGACATCTATATTCTCATATTCATTTGTATAAGTAAGAGATATATTTTTGGTTTTATCAGATTTTCCACTCGTAGGCCTTCTATACTCTTTTTCATCATCAGACTCCTCAATTATCTTATCAGTTTGTGCTGATTCTTTATGGTTATATTTCAAATGGCTGTAGAGATTAGTTTCTCGGGAAAATGTTTTATAACAGTAAATACAATGCAATATAGTTCTTCTCTCGGCACTGTACTTGTGTCCCGTCATATGAATATGCGTGAGCAGCCTTGTTGAGGAACTGAATGTAGCAGCACAAACATTACAAGCAAAGGTTTTGCTATCATCATGTTGTGTTGATTTGTGCTTTACGAGTAATGCTTCAGACAAAGCGATGTAAGGACACTGATTACACTTCGGGAAATAATAAGGTGATGGAGGTGGCACACCATGCTTAGTGTATAGATGATGCAAAAGGTAATTTCTTTTATGTGACTTCAATCCACAATATTCACACATAGTTACAACTGGTTTTTCATTGTGAACTTCTACTAAATGTCTTCGGAATTTATAATAGGAGCCGAAATGTAAGGCTCGTCCAGGTGTGCCGCAGATGAGACATATCCATGGGCCCTTGATATTGTCAACCCCCATTGCTATGAGCTTTGCCGCTCCTTTTGAATCGAGCACATCAATATCAAGTGTCCAATCTTGTTCATTTTTTGACTTTACATCTTTTTCATCATGGTAAAAATTTGTAGATTTGGATTTTTTAGATTTAATTGGAGCATCCAATACCCTCAACTTTATATTTTTGTTACTCTTTACCAAATGTGGATACTTTTTGAGGACATCACTTATTATTTTTGCATGATCTATTTTTGGCTTCTTAGATGTTTCATTATCCTTAATTTCTATTGTTGTTTTTGAATTATCATTATCCAATATTAGATCAAAAAGTTGATTTGAGTCTTTTTGTTGTTTTGTAGAAACATCTGAAGAGAATGCATCATCTTGAATATTTTCAGAGACATCATCAAAAATGTTTTCATTTGATGAAAGTTTTTTACATTCAACAATGTCTAATGTGGATGTGCCATGAAGCAATCTTTTAGAACTAGAAGTCTCATCAAAAATGTTAGTTTTTTTTGAAGAATAACGCTTCACAGTCTCAGGATGCACCATCAATGGTGTTGACTCATATGATATACTTGTAAATGAGTTGTCAAAGATATTGTCACCATCTAATTCTTCTGGTAGTTCATACCTTGTTGGTCGTGATTCAGCAACTGAAGGTTTTTTCTTAGCAGAATATTCAGTGGCTTCTTTTTGTGAAATTTCATTATTTGACAAATTGTGATCATGCTTGTGTGAATTCTTTTCAACAGTTTGCTTCTTCACTTTTGCAGGAAATGTATTATCAAAAGCTTTACTGTATGAGCGTTTTGTGCTCATATAACTAGTTGAGGCCACAGCTGGTGGCTTTGATGGTTTGGGGGATTCAAATGATTTTGAATATGATCTTAGATTTTGATAATCTTGACCTGTTCGTTGCATTTGGTTTCTGTGAGCATCTAGTAGTTTAGTCAAGACTGGCATATTCATTACTTGTGCTGTTTGATAAAGCCTTTCCAACAACTCTGGCTTGAAACCGAGCTGGCCGGTGTACATGAAGTTGACTATGGGTACGACGACATCAGCTTGCAAGTCATCCGGCATAACCAAACAATCCTCGTACATCTCGCATGTTCTTTCAAGCAGCTCGAAGTATTCAGTGCATGCATTAAGTACGAGTCTATGCACCTTGAGTTGAGCATTATCTTGGAACTGTAGTGTTAGATCACAATAATCTGTGCGGTTAAAGAAATGCTTCAGTCTTTGAAGGAAATATATTCCCCAATTATCCACTTTCACTTGTTTCATATCAGACATTGTAGTTTCTTGTTATTATTCCAACACAAATCAAAACATCACAGTGATGAGGTAAACTTTCTCCTACAGTTCATTTATATTTATATTTAATATTTTTCACATTTGCAATCGATCGACGTCTACGACATTTCTATTGTCACGCACGCCCAACTTTGAGTGGACATTTTTTAGACTTTATTTGTTATTTTCACTTAAATTTTCCGCCACATTATTTATACGTACATTTTCATGAAGTTGCCAATAAAATTACGAATACTATCGTATAACTTGCAAGTTTTTCAATGTTTGCTTCATGCAAAACGCTGAGACAAAATTACTTCACGAAAACCGACCGCATTTGACAGAAGAGACGCAAGATGGCGGTAAAAGATGTCCCCATTTTTAGAGGTACGCCACAACGCTATATGAAGTCAAAACAAATTCCTTGAATATGGATTTAATATGAAAAATTATAAACACTGTACAACTTTTGCACGAGAAAATTTAACATACAACGAGATATTGATAAACGTTGTTTACGTTTTTAATTGAAAAGATTTGCGTTAAGTTTTAATAAATCGTATGTCACTTGACAACGCCTTGCGTATGATAAGTGCCGCCATCTGCTTAAACTCTGCGGTGACTATTGATTGGACGCGTTCTAATTCAGAAACTATACGAATATATAGGAAACATCAAAACCATAATTTTCGCTTCTATATTATTTGGTTATTTTACTTATAACCAACAGATGGCTCTGTTGACCCATATTTTGGACTATAAAATGTTCATGAATTTTGTAAGCAAGTTTAAAAGCAACCTTTTAGAGTACATTATTATATTAATTCTCATTACAAATACGAATGAATAAAGTAATTATTACAAGAGATACAAACTTAAAACATACATATCATTGTAGATCAAGTATTGTTAAATGTAGAACATAGTTCAGCGGTTGTGTTTTAATACTGACTGTCTTTGGACTGTTATTTAATTAAATATCATTATTTTAATTCCCAACCACGTTATAAGTAAATTAAAAAAACATCTATTATCCTCTCTAATTCCTGGCATTGAATGAATAGTATGTAAGACGATTTAAGTAAGAAGGGAGTAAATTCAGATATAACGGCTGATACAGATGAATGGAAGAGTAGAAAAAACTACATGTCCGTAAGAAAAAGGTTAGAAAAATAATAAATCAGTACCATTATTAGGTGATGTTTGTTACCAATAAAGCTTTTTCTAAAGCTTATACTATGAACGTTACATTTTTCTGTCCGATTGAAATCGATCTGATCCTTAGTTGGACTGATGAACGTCAATTAGATTTTCATCATATTGAACTCATTCATCGACGTGTTTAGATTAGCTCTGAACCGGTTCATGAGTTCAGCTCACGTACGTACGTGAATAGGAACGTAGATAAACCGTTGAGCTGTGGTTCAACATCCAAATCGGTAGCTCACGGCTCAACGCGATGTATTTTGCGAGCTAGCCTGCGTGTCACAAAGGCCATAACCCTGTCGCGATCGAAAGCGCAAGGGTGCCCGTGGTCTCGCCATGATGCGTAGGAGGAACAGAGGGGTTTAGTGGGTATGCTTCCCATCCGGAAGAGAATACCACATAACTACCGCGTCCCCCCCGGGGCGCAGAGTATGCATAAAGCATTCCCCTCTGAAAAAAAGGAGGCCATAACCCTATGCAGGTACAAATTGCGCAGATCTGCGAGCCAGTTTAATCATCTGCTTAACACATGCGAAGTATAGGCTGATCTGCAGGTCACCTCTTTTAGTTTAGTTACCCATTACTATTGACTACATATTGTTTTGTTATGTCACATTGTTGTCTCATTTTTTCAAGCATAAACAGTGGGATTTGGTGAGATCTCAACATGGTTTTATGTGTTAAGTGTTACAATGGAAACTTATAGTGTTCGATACGCCATATTTGTTATACGCAGAAGTTCATTTACAAATAACCTCTGTCTATAAAGCCATATATTTTGCCTAAAAAATTAATTCATTACTTTATAGCTATAAGTTATTAAAAAATTATCTTTAGCTTTGAAATTCTTCTGCCGTGAAACTTGTATGTAGCATTATGTTATCAGTACTTCTTCAATGAGAATGTGACTGACGACAATATGTTTTTAGACAAGTGTATCGACAGTGGAAACAATTAGACATGTTAAATCGATTTCCCACTAACAAAGGTACAACGATTGTAGACAAAACTGGGAACTGTTCCGTTTAAGCGACAGCTAAAATTTTGCCTCCGCAAGTAAGTCTTATCTGTAGAGTCCGACTATTCAGTTAAAGCTGAAAGTGTGGCTTGAAATATTTTACGTCCGTTACATATCCGTAGATTGGCACAGAGTAGTAAACAATTATTTAAAAACATTAGACAAGAACTGCACAAGTATCTTAAAGTTTTAATTCACGGTCGATCTAGAGATAGAGACGACTACGACATAAGTATTTCAAAGAAGTAATGGGACAAATAATCTTACTATATTACTAATATTATAAATGCGAATGTTTACATGGATTGTAATTTACACCAAAGAGTTTTTGAAAGTGTTGATTTTCATAAATCATATAATTGTAAACTTCAACTTAAAATTTATCCAAAAATCAATCGGGACATTGGCCAATTGGTCACCCTACAGTTCGTAGACATATCAAGCTATCTAAATACCGACTATGAAATGACGAGTTTACTTCAGGCTTTGTTAATCTCGGTTACCCGCAGCATCTTGGAAGCAAAAGAAGTGTAAATCTGAAGGCGATTTGCTGCCGTCCGCCACGCCCAGCGCACGCCCCGCCTATCCCGCTGGGCGGGAGCCAACAACTTCATTCCTTTTCAGTCCAAAACGAACTTCAGCGGGAGAAGGACGTGCGCACCAATATGAGGCGATAATCGTATTTTATATCGAAAATCGGAGGAAGGAAACGGTATGTATTAATTTTTATAACTATAAATTATAATTTACAATACATGTATATTTTTTTAATAATAATTTGAACGTAAACAGACATATACTAAAACCTAAAAACTTGTAAAACTCGGACAAAGTTTGTACTTTTTAAACCCACGCTTTGAGAAACATTGTATGCGAATAATTCTATTATAATAGATTCGTATACACGCCAACTGGTATTTGTGTTGGTAATCTAGAATGGGCAGGTTGCAAGGTTTTTTAAGCTTTTACAATAGCGCGCGTTGAAAACCGCCTAGTGTGCCTATATCCTTAGGACAAATGGACTTACGCACTTATACTCTTGTTTTGTTTTTGTCTTGTAGGTGGGCGGGTCAGAATGTATTTAATATAATATATAACTTGAAAACGTTGTATCCCTTTTTTAAGGAATTTGCTCAAATTGATGGACGTGAAATTTAACTCAGATATAGTTAATGTGGTGAAGAATTGGTATTTTAATCAAATGTAAAAAAATATACTTCGATTATAAGTTATTAGCTGTCTCGGTTGACTCTCCGCGCGGAATAAAAAAAAACTTATAATAATAAGTAGGCTATGTGTTCTTCCAGAGTATGCTCTACATCTATGCCAAATTTCACAGAGAGCCGTTAAAGCTGTTTTGAAGATACCTTCTAACACACATCCATATAACAATGGCATCTATATATATAAAAGAAAGTCATGTTAGTTACACTATTTATAACTCAAGAATGGCTTTACCGATATGACTGAAAATTGGTGAGGAGGTAGCTTAGAGCCAGGAGATGGACACAGGATATTATTTATTCATTTTTTTGAGTTCATGCCTTGAAGAGCTGCTTTTTATTAAACCTACTAATATTATAAAAGCGAATGTTTAGATGAATGTGATGTAGATAGATGGATGGGTGAGCTGCACTAATTAAGTTTTGTATATATCCACGCGGACGGAGTCACGGGCGACAGCTAGTTTATAACATTAGTAAGATGTTTGATTTTCGAACAATCAGCGATCTTCAGTCTCACTAGTTATCCTGTGTCTATAGCATTAAAAAAGGTTGCACACCCCTTTCATATTATATATCTAGATTGATCTGTCAGTTTTCTATAAATGGATTACAATGCGGCCCTGGTTTATTAAATTTTCCCGCGGAAAAGGGACGCACAATTAAATTGTAGACGCAGCTGTGATATTTCCGTTTTTATGTGAGAAATTTCGTTCGCAATGTACTTTTGAAAAAAATATCGTTTTTACCCCCGGCGCGTTGTTTGTCTTCAATGGGAAACAAAGTTTAAATATATATTTACTATTACTATTATTTGCGATATGAACTTTCGTAACTTCATCGACAAAATATATCAAAATTTGTTAAAGTACTTTTTACCCGATACAAAAGATACGTCTCTTGATAAATCTAATCCAATTTTGTCAATAACTTTACCAATAGTATCTCCCAATTTGTCGTGCTTCGTGATAGGCCCTCAGTTCGAATGACATTTTTGGTGAGTATCGCGTAGATTTAAATTAGCCTAGGCGGTATGTTAATCAAGCGCAATATGCTAATTTCCGTGGGAGAGCTCGTCAAACTTTTTAATCTCATGTGACGTCGTCCCCCTCACTCCCACCCCCGCGCTGTTGTCAGGGGGATGATTGAAAGCGGCTCATTTGTATTTTTATTACTTTTTAATTTTTTCCCCATTTGCTCGAGTGTCTTCGTTACACACTTTTGTTGGTTTGAGTTCTATTTATGTTAAGTGATTCTTTGAAAATTAGAAATTAAAACTTTTTTGATGAAGCTCAAATCAAAGTTTCTAATCGGAAAAAAGCTGGTAAACGTTCTAGTCTATATGTTGATGATAACAAAGCCCGAGTAAACGAATACATCTTTAAAGAATACGAATCGAAATATCGTTTGATTTACTACTAATGATGCGAATGTAGATGTCTATAAGAGGTCAGAATAGAGTGAAAATTATTATTATCGCAGTGTGACTAATGTGTTTGCACACATTGGTTTATTTTTTTTAAATAGATTTAAATTAAATATCTAAATAGTAAATGACAGACAGAGAGAAAAGCTATGTCTGTTCTTCCCCTTATTTTTGAATGCAATCTTTATCTGTGTGTCACAGAACAATGACAGGGCCGATGTTCCCTGACACTGTAACACGATATTCATGCAGATGTCCTGTTTGTTATTGTAATTCATACTAGATGCCGCCGCGACTCTTTCCGCGCGAAATTAAAAAAAAAATGACTAGTAGCCTATGTGTTCTTCCAGAATATGTTCTATATGTATGCCTAATTTCATCGAGATCCGTTCAGCCGTTCTGGAGATACCTTCAAACAAACATCCATCCATCCATCCATCCATTCATTTAAACATTCGCATTTATAATATTAGTAAGATGTAAGATAGAATATTGTTTATTGTGACATTCGTATCTTTTGTGGCCAAAATTTTTCTAGATCTTTCCTAGATTTTTTATACAAAATCGACCGAAGCAATAATTCTGCTTATACTTTTAGATGAAACTGATATAACAATATGTTTTTGTACATGTATTTTGTCAGTGGAAACTCACAGTAGACTTAGCATTCGTAAAAAATAACGTAAATTACAATATGTCGACAGCTTGGCATTTTGTCAACTTCTAGCGTTACTAATCGGTTACAATTTCGTGGCGAGAATCACTTTTGTGGCATTTAGCAAATAATTTGTCCCCCACAATGTGGATACATTTTTAATACCCTCTTTAAAAGATTCACTACTATGCCTCTACGATTTTTTGTTCAAGAATTTAAGAAAAAAATACTTAAATATTCATTTTTAAAGTAGGTTATATAGCACTAACATGGAGAATTTTTAATACCGAATTACAAATAGACAAAAATAGTCATGTTTCGCTTTTGAGGAAATAATAATTGGTGTTCTGCAGTGGCAACCAAATGTCCTTTTTACTGTATCTATCAAGTTATTTTCTTTTATGCCTTTTTCTATGCTCAAGTAGGTTTTACATATTTTATGACTGACACTAACTGGCCTTCAGCGTTTCTCTCATCGGGCCAGATATCCTTGTCTGATTGTACACACTTTTATGAGAGGGCTTAGATTTTGGTGACTATCATATTTTTTTCTCAAAAAATACTAAGAAGAATTTAGCTGCGTTACCAAGACAGTTTCTTTCGGATATTTTGTAAAATTTCTGTTAACTACATAATGTCGATGCTTCGGTGGCTCAGGGATTTCAGCACTTGACTTGTAATCTGCAGGTCCTGGGTTCAAATCCCGCCATGTACCAATGTGTTTTTCGATTTTCGATTTACATATGTACATTTTTCCGACGTTCTTACGGCGAAGGAAAACATCGTGATGCAACCTGCACATATCTGCGAAGAAATTCAATGATATGTGTGAAGTCAAGCAACACGCACTGGGCCAGCGTGGATGACTATAGCCTAGTCATCCTTAACTTAGAGTAAGCTCCGAGCCCTTCAGTGGGGACGTATAGTGAGCTGATAATGACATAATGTCATAAGATTCCTGAGGCCTTTCGTGCGTGAGGTAATGTTCATTTTCGACTCCTGGCTATTATAATCAATAAATTAACATCTGAGTTTTGAAGATTTAAGTTGCCTTGTGTACGAAAAGCCTTATTTAGATTGGTTCACAATAAAATTGTCAAAATTTAAATATTAATATGTGACTTGTCGGGGGTGGGGATGCCCTAACAGTCACCCCATTCCGTGTAATGTGAGGTTACGTGCTAATATCGTTACAACAGAGTGAGGGACGCCATTTCACCCTACGATATTGACGGTTTGGTCCTCTAACCGATAATTTCATTCGACAAATGCGAGTTATTGCGTCGCATTGTAATTATGTGGTAGACGAGGTGTCAGGTTTTAGTGACACGAGTGCAATATCGATTTTTTAGGTTATATAATTTATAGTTTGATTTAAAAAAAGTTTGACCAGAATAATTCTAATGTTTAGTATGCAAATAGAGATATAGTTATAGAGATGCATTTACGGAATAGTGAATGAGTTTGTATCTTTTAAGCAAAACCTAAATTCGAAAAAAAAAATTATATAGAGGTTGTCCGAAAAGACTTTATTAAAAAAAAACTAGCCGTCGACCGCTACTTCGTCGGTGTAGAAAAAAAAGTAACTTGTAATATGTCCATGTGTATCAGCTACCTTCCCCTCTGTGTATATAATATAAATAGTTAAGTAAGTACAGTCGGCGTCATATAGATCGTCACAGACAAGATATGCAAATATATAGGTACATCAAAAGTAATCAATTATATCGGTACAACAAAAGTCCTCAAAATAATAGATACATTCACCCTGCTCAAATACATCGATACATACACAGCGTCAAATATATGAGTACATGCAAGATGCTCATAAATATCGTAGCAGCCACAGCGTCATAAGTAACGAAGCAGTCAAGGTGCGCAAAAATATCGGTACATTTGACAAAATTGAACTCTATCTCTATATACTTGTGATACAATTTGGAATAAACTACTTCTGTTACATTCATTTGACACTTTGTATTAACATTATAGGTTGTCCGGAAAGTTCGTTCTGATTTTCGATATAAAGCTTACAATAGACTGTAGCTGAAGTGGATTCATTTTCGGATTTCCACCATTATCAAGCGTCACAAAAATTTCTATATTGTGAATAATTTCATTTCATTGGTTGAGATAAAAACTAATTTTTAAAATTTTAGCCAAAAATAAAAGACGTTTTAGGTATAGAGTCGTACCAATATAATTTAAAAACA